>NC_140814.1:9382500-9625000 GCF_050613455.1 Vespa mandarinia | reverse complement strand
TTGTCATATAAATAAAAAACGATTGTTTTATAAAATTAGTATAATATTTTCCGTAATACCTATAACGTTTTATCGATTTGTATGTATTTTTTTTTTTTTCGTAACACTTCTCGTTTTTGTATTTTTTTTTTTTTTTTTTTTTTTTTTTTTTTTGACCCGACCAAATATTTGGAAATTTACAATTTGGCTCACCTAGTTGAAACTTTTTTGGTATAACTCTGTGTGTTAAATCGTTTCTGATCGACGCAACCCACGTGTAAGAGAAAAACAACAATGAGAGGCACTCACCTCGATCAGGCTTCTTGTAGTTCTCCCTTTGCTCCTGGTACGCCGTGATGATGCCTTGAGGCAAGCTTATTCGCCAATTCGTGCATCACGTCTCTGTATATTACGGTGTCCAAGTTTTCGCCTAGCATATAAAGGAGAAACCAATCGCCGACCTTGCTACGTCGTACTATCGTCTCAACGGCCTCTCTTCTAACCAGACGAAATCTCAGTCTCAGTAGATATACCCTCGTTCGCGGTGAAAATATGATTACGATCTGTGGATCATACGATCAGACAATGCTATTTCTTTTTTTTTTTTTGTTTTTTTGTTTTTTTTTTTTTCTTCTTTTTTTCCCCCTTTTCTTTTTCTTTCTTTCTCTTTTTTTTTCAGACTCACTGCATTTACAGGCTGATATATTATGAACCGTTCACAAGCCTAATCGATTAAAGCCATCTTTTAGGACATTTTTTTTTTTTTAAACTTAAGTGTCAATCTGACGTAATCCATCACTATTTATATTAATAATAAATTTTCCTAATTTTATACCATTAAATGATAAAATTTTCTTCATCGTCTAATAAAAAATAATTTGTTTCTATAATCATTCACTTTATCATTCACTTTATATGTCGTTAAATAATAGCTACGTCTCGATTTATACATTCTATAATGTTTTATTCGAATGTATATGTTAAAGGGAAATTTTAAAAAGTAATTTATATTAATTCGTCAGATTTTTTTCACTTTTTTTTTTCCTTACATGAAATTAATTTTAATTTGATAAGTGAACAATTCCATATTATTCCTAACATTAATTTCATCGATATAATAAAAATGCAACGTAATAAATATTTAATCTTTTTTTTTTTCTTGTTAATTGTCTAATTCATTTCATTGAAAAGATTAATGATGTTAAATAAAAGATTCGATTTCTCTTAAATATTATATCCTTCGGAATAAAAGATAATCTTTAAAGATTAAAAAATTATCACTACACAGAGAACTACATACACGCATACATACGTACGTATGTAAGAGCATAGATATAACAGAATGTCTGTTTTCCAATGGAAAAGGGTTAATTCGTTTGCGTGCCTTATCGCAGGGATATCTTTACATGGCAGAAGCTACGAAATTAGCAGATTTCTCGAGGGATGAGAGGGAAAAATTCCTGATAAGCTGCCATCGATAATTTTATTCAGGGAGTTACGAACGAAGGAATACATAATAGAGAAAAACAAATTGATGCTTAAACGTGTACCACGTTGAATATCTAAAATCTACACGATGTATCTTATGCATCGTAGAGAAGATATCTCTTTAGAATAATCGATTTGGCTTCTTTATGAATTGCAAAAAAAAAAAAAAGAAAAAGAAAACAAAAGAGAAAGAGAGAGAGAGAGAGAGAGAGAGAGAGATAAGTAAACATTAAAAATATTCATCTTCATCCTCTTCTTCTTTCTTCAACGAGGAAGAGGAAGAAGATTGAAAAGAGTCAACCTAACAGACGTATGGACTTTCATCGAGCATTCGCATTTACTTTCACCGTCCTTTTACTTTCTCTTCCTTTTTAACCAATGTTTCTCCACGATGTTGAACTTTACATGACGATGATCAAAAGAAAAAAAAAAAAAAAAAAAAAAAATGATCGATGAAAGTCCATAAGAAGACAATTTAAACGTATAATCCTCATCTACTGACCCTGTATAATACCGTTATGAAGCTTAATATCCCAAGAAGAAGGAACCAGAACCAAAGGAAGACGTAGATCTTCTCGTTGACAACGTTCAATGGCAATATACAAACTGCATCGTGCCTCTCGACCTCACCGCTAACGCCATATTTGTAGAAGGTGCACTTGGTCATTCGTGGAAAGACGTAGATCATTGGATCGACCCGGTCCTCTTGATCGGACTCGAGGAACCTAAGTACGTCGATCCCAAAAGTCAGGAAGGCTCCGTCGAAGAAACGGTTCATCAAGAACATCTGACCTGCGCCAGACACGTCGTATTTGAGCTCTCAAATGGATAACAACAATCTATCGTTTCTGATTGGCCGATAATCATTAACAGAAATCTACCACGTGGGAAATATCAACTCTCGAAACGTCTAATAATAAACAATCTTAACTACTTAATCTTTAAAAATACTAAACGTAAAAAAAAAAAAAAAAGAAGAAAGAAAAAAAAAAGAAAAAAGAAAAAAAAACGTATACACAAATATATCTATGTACATGTGTGTACATGGGGGGGAAAAAAATATACTATATAATGTTTATAATAAATAAATTCTCGCAAATAGATAATCATCTGGAACACGTCTCTGGCCGTTCGGAGAATCAAAGAAATTAGATTTTCGAGTTAATAGACACGATGACTCAAGTTCACGATCCGTTCAAACGAGGCCGTTCGATTATCGCTATGTTGAACGTATAAGAAAAGCTAAATTGTTTGTCGGATCTTACGAAAGTTTCGCAAACTTCCGTCGGGTCTCGTGCCCGCGTTTCCTCGGAAAGACACAAATGGGGTTAATTGCCTGTAAGAGGTGGGAAAAAGGAAAAGGCGAAGTGACTATTAATACTTTTGGTGTATATTCGAAATAGTTTTAGAGGAGCCAGTAAAATCGAGATAAAAATCGAGAACTTTGACATGGATCTAAGAGAAAAAGAAAAGGAAAAGGAAAAAAGAAAAAAAAAAAAAAAAAAAAAGAAAGAAAAACGTTGTTTTTATTCATTCATTAAAAAAAAAAAAAAAAAAAAAAAAAAGAAAAGAAAAGAAAAGAAAAGAAAAAAAAATACGATCGAGCTGAGTAAGTACGTCTTCCATTAACACGACTCGAAGCAGCTGTATCGCTGCCAAATTCTACTGTGAATCGTTCATTCACTCTTTCTATTCATTCTAAAATCCCTCCGTCCCTCTTTCCCCCCCCTCACTCTGCTTCTCATTTCCTCTACTTATGTCATCCCTCTTTTTTCTATCTGTCGATCCATATCGTTTATACTTATTCACCTTATCTAAGACGAAACGTATATGAAAATAATAGAAAGTAAAGCCCTGAAATATATATGGCTTTACTTATATAATCTGACAAAAGAAATGTAAATAGTTAAACAAGTAAAGAGCTCAAAGAAAAGCGTTAGAAAGAATGATGAAATTTGTTTCGACGAGTGACACAAACGGAAAGAAAAGAGATAATATGAAATAGATCGAAAGAGGATGAATAAGAGAGAGAGAGAGAGAGAGAGAGAGAGAGAGAGAGAGAGAGAGAGAGAGAGAGAGAGAGAGAGAGAGAGAGAGAGAGAGAAAGGTAGAAAAGAAAACAAGAATAATAAAAGAGATCTAATATGTACTGATGGTACCTTTAAAAAGAAAACAAAAAAACAAAAAAAAATATATATATATATATATATAAAGAAAATGAGATGAATTAAAAAAAAAAAAAAAAGAAGATAGGAAGAAAGAAAGAAAGAAAGAAGAAAAAGAAAAAAAGAAAATGACTAACTGGAAAATGAAAGGAAATGCAAATGACGGGAGAAAATGTGATAACTATAAATTTATATCTCTTTTTTTTTTTTTCTTTTTTTTTTTTTTGTAGAAAATGAGAAGAAAAAGATTCTTGATAAAGTTTATGTATTAGTTAAGTATCGTGATCGTATCTTACAACGGGAAAGAAGTGATTCGAATAAAAAATATATTTGATACAATCTCCCACTTTCAAAAGCGGGAGAGACAGAGAGAGAAAGAGAGAGAGAGAGAGAGTGTGTGTGTGTAAGAATCGAGTTCCTGGCACCGTTTGAAATTTTTATTTTACATTCCACTGCACAGTTCCTTCGTAGAATCTCTCGGTCCTACCTTTTTATACGAAAAGCCACCTTTGTCCGAGGAACTTTAAAAAGAAGTTTCATCTTTATCTTTCTCCTCGTATCGTTTCGTTTTTGAGAAAATAGGTCAGCTAGGTCCGATATCGCCATGCGACATTACCGTCATCGTTATAGAAAGGAGCCTGTTCTTCGTTCCATTTCGCAACGAGCCGGAAAGACTCTTAAGTTAAGTATGACACAAGTATTAACATAATAAGATTAAACTTTCATGTTTTAAATCATAGTTATTAGTTAGTTTCGATTTATCATCAAGCGCGAAAGAAATTTTGTTTCTTTTAGTTTATTATTTTGGTTTGTTTGCTTATTTTTTTTTTTTTTTATTTTTCTTTGTTTTTTTTTTTTTTTTTGTTCGAAGAAACGAACAGAAAATGAGAGACAGGAAGCGAGAGAATATATGACTACTCACCGATCACGTTCAGAAGAGCGAGAACTTCGCAGAGGTAGTACCTGTATGCCCACCAATTGTGATAACGTAGATTCTCCCATAGGTAGTCAAGCAGCATCTTCTTTTTTTGTTTCTTTTCTACCTCCGAGCACAAACCTATGTCGAGATCCATCATGAGAGCGTGAATCTTCCCACCCTCCCAGCCCTTCCACAGCCATCGCGGAGTGTAAAAGAGAATCGCCTACAAATTATATTCAAATGTATTAAATGTCTACCATATATGGTAGAACATACGAGATATATATATATATATAGTAACTTAAATATACATATATGCACACAATCTGTAGTATATATATATATATAGATATATATTGTATATATTACAATAACACTATATATAGAATGGAACATATTTTAGGGATGGATTCGGCACATCAAAACAATAAAGAAAAAGTTCACATAAACATATGTCCTATTTGATATTTCTTTTTCTTTTTCTTTTTCTTTTTCTTTCTTTTTTTTCTTTTTTCTTTCTTTTCTTTCTTTTCGGTCGAGTTATAGTGGATTTGATTTTCAACAAACTCTATCTGCTTACTTTCATAAGAGACGTTCGAAATAACCTCCTCGCATCTGAATACAAGCCTGTAGACGTCTTACCAATGACTGTCTTACTATCACCATCTGTCCAGATGTTAACTTGGATTTGCTGGAAACTTCGTTCAATTCTTTCATTTCATTGGGTTTAATACATCTAACGAAAGAATTATTGCGATACAAAATCTGTTTACTCGTGAGAGATATAGAGAGATATAGAGATATAAAGAGCGAAAGAGAAAGAGAGATAGAGAGAGATTGATCGATCGATCGGGATTTCCGAAGTAATGCCGATGCACCTATCGGATCAAAGAAGCGGGTGTAAATCCTGATGCCGGTGGTGGTAACGTACGAAGTTTCTTGGCCTATCGCCAGAGGCCTCGGTCCAGCTAAGCTTTTCTACCACCTTTTAATACTCGATCTCGAGTATTAAGCTTACACGTAGACGGAGGCAGTACCGGCCTCGGCAAATATTGCCCTACATTAATTAATCTTTATAATTGATCTTCAAACTATTTTTATCTGCAAACAGAGAAAGAGAGAGAAAGAGAGAAAGAGAGAGAGAGAGAGAGAGAGAACATGTACGATCATAATTTATAAGAGTGGAAAGATAACGAGCTTAACATTCGAGGCGATGAATTCTTGCTTCCAGTCGCCTTCGCAGTCGCCGTTGCTCTTACATTTTTTTAACCATACTAATGCGTCCTCTTAAGTGAAAAAGAGAAAAAGATAGCTAATCTCCGTCATCGCAATGACCGATATTTATGATCACAGTTTATATAAAAAGACGTTGTTACGTGATTATTAAAAATTCATTTTACGTCCCGAAAAATTGTTAATCGCATGCTGATGGGCAATGTAAATAAATCGCGATTTCATATGACAACGTCATTAAGTAAGAAAATATTTTGTGAATCGAATAAGTAATTATTTTTTTCTTTTTTCTCTATCTCTCCCTCTCTCTCTCTCTCTCTCTCTTCAGAATATTGGAAAAAGAGGTTCTAGTGGTCGAATGTTTCGTATATCAGAGAAAGCTTTAATCGTTTAACGATACGCGACGGTAATTTCTTCTTCTTCTTCTCCTTCTCCTTCTCCTTCTCCTTCTCTTCAATAATTCCAAAGTGCGATTATGCAAAGAAGGAGGGAATACCACAGTCCGCCCAAGCAACACTTTTCTCTAAGCGAGAAGAGAAAATTACTCGTTATAAATATAGACGTATTGTTTGCTTACGTAGATTGCGGAATGGGTACGCTTCCTCGCTTTTAGCATAATTGCATTCTGCTCTTTGTTATAAGTACGTCGGCCGGTGGCTATTGATGGATGCTCGAAATAAAACACGCGGCCATACGATAAAAGAATGAAACGTTTGTAAGCCTGTAGAGATAAAGAAAAAGGAATGAGAGAGAGAGAGAGAGAGAGAGAGAGAGAGAGAGAGAGAGAGAGGGGAATGGAAGGAGGTAGGGATAGGGGGTAGGGATAGGGGGTAGGGGAGGGGGGCAGGGAGAGAGAGCGTGGTTCTTTCAAAGTTATGCGAGGAAGAATAACTCGACAAAACTAAGACAAAGGGTTGCACGAAAATATCATATTCTTCAGCTTGAAATTCTACGTAAACAAAACAAACACATTTTATGTATCTTATGTATTATTATCGTTAGAATCATTCGTTTCTTGTTACTCCTCGAATACGCGAGAAGAAAGCTAAGAAGAAGAAGAAAGAAAGAAAGAAAAAAAAAAAAAAAAACAAAAGATAAAAAGGAACAAACAACGAAATATAATTTTTACGAGCATAACTTTTCATCTTTACTTATCTCGTCCATTTTTTGTTTTGTTTTTTCTTTTTTTTTTTTTTTTTTGTTCTTTTCTTTTCTCTCTTTAAGAAAAGAAAGAATCTACTTCGAATATCTTTATCCTCGAGTAGAGAAATTCGTATTCGTACTTTCAACTATCAACTACGTTAAAGGACGAACGAACGTTCGGACTTTGACCTCGGCCTTGATGCGATTACAGGAGACGTCAGGAATTAACGACCATCGAGATTACAGATCGCGAAATCCGAAAGATACGATTCATAGGATCGACACATCGTGCACAAGGCAACGTCCGCAAGTAGCGAAGAGAAAAGGGGAAAATCCGTGGTTGAAAATAGATCTCTCTACAGCTTCTCTCTATATATCTCTCTATCTCTCCCTCTCTCTCTCTCTTATACAGGCTACTCCTTCAGTATCCGACATCGTCGTCTTCCGACTTCCCTCTTCACTCACTCTCTCTTCCTCTCTCCTTTCTGCCCCCCCTCTTACTCTTTCTCTCTCTCTCTCTCTCTCTATCTCTCTCTTTCTTTTTCTCTTTCCTCTCCCTCTTTCTGCTGTAAGAAAACGTACAACACACGTAACATGCGTTGAAAGTAAGAAAGAGAGGGAGATAGAAAAAGGAGAGAGAGAGAGAGAGAGAAAGAGATAGAGATAGATAGATAGATAGAAAGAGAGAGAGAGAGAGAGAGAGAGAGAGGTGTGCGTACACGAATAAGAATAAGAAAAAGATGACGAAGCATAGCCAACGCACGGTGTGTCACGTGAGCCGCGAGTAAAATTAGCTAAACAAGGGGATAAAGACGAGGGGTAGCCAGCGCTAGTAGGGTAGGGACGAGGTAAGATACTCGCATAGTAAAACGAAATCGAGGGATCTCCGATGTTTGAGATAAGTGTCGACCAAGTACTCCCCTTGTATAATTTATCATTCCACGAACTCTCGAGTGTTTTACATTAAACTTAAAATATATATTGTTCGAGGGAGAAACTGATTTTACGCTTCGCCACTTCAGATTCTGCGATTCTGTCTATTTTTAAGGGGGATATCGTACGTAAGTATGATAGACGTTCCGTCTCATATTTGTTGGCTAAACTATAGTCTCGAGTTTTCAATCGACGATACAAATGTTACATTTTAATATTAATTCAATATTAATTCATTAATCATGTGACTTGGTTGATTAGATTGGAGGAAAAAAAAAGAAGAGAAAAGAAAAAAAAAAAAGAAAAAAACACGAATCGTTTTATATCGTCGTTTTAATCGTAAAAACGTTTTTGATCCAGCGAGCTTTTATACTAGCTAAGCTCGCATCAGTGGGATCCCTTTAACTACTTCGATTAGCTAGAGATACACCCTTATCGATTTAAGCTTATGCTCGCATCATCGTCCTCTCTTGGAAGAGTACGTGCATTCGCTTCTTTATTTATAGATGCTATGAAAAAGTTCCGAGTTAACGCTTCGAAAACATCGGGATATCAATTTCGATCGAACGAATGAACGAGCGCGACCTACTTGTCTCCTTACCTAAAAAGAGAAAAAAAAATGAGATAGATTATAAACGAATGATAAGATGGTTATGGGAAAATGGATTTGAATCGTTGAAAAGATATCAAAGAAAGAAAGAAAGAAAGAAAGAAAGAAAGAAAGAAAGAGAAAAAAAGAAAGAACGAAAGAAAGAAAAAGAGAGATAGAAAAAGGACGAGAGAGAGAGAGAAGGATAATGATAATCGAAATTCAAAATCAAGTAAAAAAGACTCCTTACTTGAAGGAAAAAAAAAGAATGAAAGAACGAAAGAAAGAAAAAGAGAGATAGAGAAAGGACAAGAGAGAAAGGACGAGAGAGAGAGAGAGAGAGAGAGAGAAAAAGAGAGAAGGATAATGATAATCGAAATTCAAGATCAAGGAGAAGAGACTCCTTACTTGAAGCAAAAGAAAGAAGATGACCCATTGATAATACTTGTGCTGCTTGATCAATGGATGAGGAGTATGCCCATGGATTCCTTCGCCTTTACTATTGGCAACACCCGGATAAGGTACAGCTTGTCCAAGGCTCAAGTTGAAGGCATGTACCATACTATAAGTCGTGTGAAGCCAACAGAAAGTCTCAAGTACAACCTTGTCAACGGAACCGGAAGCCTCGCAGTGTATGGGCGATCCGGAAATACTCTTGCAGGCTAAGGTGACACAGCCGCCTAACAGTAGGGCAACAGTGGTACGATAATGCAGTCGAAATACCAAGGTGTCCTCGGATATTCTTTGTATCTTAAAGAGAGATTTCAACGAACTAAAAACATCTATCATCTTCAATAACAACGGCATCTTCGGTCTATTTCGATGTCGTCCGTGATCCTTTAGGAATAACTTTGACGAACGAATAACTTCGACGTCACTACCCTTCCCTTCTTCCCCGACGTTACAGACGAGAAGACGCTCGTCCTCTTGGATATCTTCGAAGAAATCCGTCTTTTACCGGTTATTCCATAAACAGATTGAATGGATAAAAATTGTATTCAGGTACGTTCTAAATTATCTTCCAAAATACGATAACACATTAGGTCTTTCTTTCTCTCTCTCTCTCTTTCTTAATTCACTTCTAAGTGATGAGGACAAACCAAAACGGACCATTCGTGTCTCTTCTCTCTTCTTTTGATTCTTCGTGTTTTCCGCCAAAACTTTCTACGCATCTTCCTTGCCAAGGCAAATAGCCAAATCTCTCTCTTTCTCACCAAACTTTCGTTTATCCTTATTTCTTCTTCTTCTTCTTCTTCTTCCCCTTCCTCCTCTTCCTCCTCTTCTTCTTCTTATATTTATACTTCTTCTTTCCACTGTGATTAAAAAAAAAAAAGCTCCCTTCTTTTTGAGAATCTTCTTTTCGTTCTGGTCGAATAAAATAATATGAAAAAATGGAAAAGTAAAAAAGAAAAAAAAAAAAAAAAAAAAAAAAGAAAAAACAGGAAATAACGTCGAAACGAACGAAAAAATACGGCCTGAAGAATCACGCGAACGAAGACAGAGAGAAAGAGGAGAACGCAGACACGTGGGACACACTAGTGAGCCGTCAGAAGACTGGCCGGACTTGAGGGGCATCCCTTGGCCTCGATGCCGAGAACACATAACTTATATTATCTTTCAAGTATCAATTCTGTCACGCTAAAATCCAATGGGTCAATGTAATTTGTCAATCGTCATCGAGTTATGATTGCAAACAACAAACTTTGAGTTTATTGACGAATCGACCAAAACTCCAGGTGGCAACCAGGCTCGCTTACAGTTTGTTATTTTAGTCGAACCTATATTTCGATTTAGATATTCGTAATAACGATCCTTTCGTCTAAATGCTTTAATACAAATTTCTTTTGCCCAATTCAATTTCGACCGAATGATATTAAAAGTCATAATGGAGATTTTAATGGCACGTGCAATTTTAAGATTTAACGTTAGTGAGAAACGTGCGTGAACGATTGCACGCTTAATTCTCTTTCTACCAAGAAAGAAAAAGAAAGAAAAAGAAAGAAAGACAGACAGACGGACAGACAGAGAAAGAGAGAGAGAGAGAGAGAGAGAGAGAGAGAGAGAGAGAAAATTGGCCTTCAGCCAGGCATACCTGTTGTATCGCGAAAAGAATAAAATGAAAAAAGAAAAAAAGAAAGATTGGAAAGTGGAAAGAGGGAATATTATGAGAAAGAAAAGAGAAATAAGAAAGTAGGGCGAGCTCCCCCGAGACAAAATATTTAGGTCATTGTCATTATTCTACGTAGACATTTATATATATATATATATATATATATATGTGTGTGTGTGTGTGTGTGTGTGTGTATGTGTGTGTGTAAGTAATATATGTATATACAGGATGAATCAAACGTTTTTATATTGGCGAAAAGTTGATTATCTCGTAGTTTTACAATTTGAAAAGAAATTAACTCGAAAAGAAATAACGAAGAATAATTGATATTTAAAATCGTTTAGGAACTTTCGATCTACCCTATATAAATGTAAATAAAAAATACAATGCTTTTTGAAGATTCCAATATAACTTTATCTCTCATTCTTTTCCTTCGCCGTAGTTGTTTGTTTGTTTTTGTTCATTCGTTTTCTTTTTTTCCCTTTCTTTCCTTTTCATAGAATATCGTAAGCTCGAATCTTTCTGAATAAAAAAAGATCTTTCATTTTTTCCTTCGACTTAATCGAAATCCATTGGTTAAATCGTTACAACGATATATAAATTGTAACGAAATTATTTTTAATCGATTACGATTTAACTTAGGTGAAATGATATTTGAATGATCGTTGAGCAAAAAAAAGAAAAAAAAAGAAAAAATAAAGAAAAAATAAAAAAAAAGTAAGTTATCAGGTGTTCTCGCTATTCTTAAAATTCTTTTATATTTTTTTTTCTCTTTTCGTTTTTCCTCCCCTCCCTTCCTCTAACCCCCTACCCCCTTCCTGCCCCTTTTCGATTCTTACGTAGGATCAAAGGCTGGAACGAAGCGTAAGATGGAAAAAGTGGTAAGACACGCACAAAGGAGTAGCGGCCAATGGTTGCCACGTAGAAACGGATAACAATAGCTGGTGGTACGTGCAAAGAAGACGGACGAAGATGCGATAGCAAGAGAAGAAGAGGACTGAAAGAGGGAAACCAAGAAGAAGGAGTCGCGGAAGAGAAGATTCATTGCTTGGTGAACGTTGGGATTTACTTTGAAGTGTGGCCACGTTGGATAAAGATACAGAAAGAGGGACAAATAAATAAATGAAGATAGAAATAATAAGAAAGGGAAAGAAAAAAGATGGACAGAGAGACAGACAGAGAGAGAGAGAGAGAGAGAGAGAGAGAGAGAGAGAGAGAGAGAGAGAGAGAGAGAGAGAGAAAAAGTGAGAGAGAGAGAGAGAGGGAAGTTATTTATCTTATACTAAAACTTGACATCTTGAAAAAACAAAATAAATTATAATCACTAAAATGTATAAATAAATAACATTTATTGAAGAATATTAAATAGATATATCGATCATTCTAAAGTCGACACGTCTAATATTAAAACAAAGATAAACTGTGCAATATTAATAATAACTTTTTGATAAATTGAAATAGAATATTATGAAAAGAAATATGATCGTAACCATAGAACGATAGAAAAGTATATTCGATTCTGAAACTCGAAGATTTTTACTATCTTAAAAAATATGACAAACGTTAAATTAAAAGGGGAGAAAAAAAAAGAAAAAAGAAAAAAGAAAAACAGAAAATTAAAGAAAAGAAAAGAAAAAGGAAAGGAATAGTGACAACGTCTTTGATCGACCACGTCAAGGCAACGACTGCGACATCGGCCATCGACGACGAACTAACTAATATAACACTGAAGGATTTAAGGGGTTAATATGCTTAGGGTTTCCTCTTGGCAATGAACTAGATATAAGCCTCCGTAAGCATAGAGTAAGATGTTCGAGCATAGCCACAACCATCTTGAGAGAGAGAGAGAGAGAGAGTAACTTAGGGAGTTTTAATCGATCTCCGTTTAAACTCATCTCTCTCTCTCTCTCTCTCTCTCTCTCTCTCTCGCTCGCTCTCTCTCGCTCTCTCTATACACAAAAATATCCTAAACGTATGTACATCCATCTCCATAATTTTGATAAGGTCAATTTCAACAAAGTTAACAAGAGGTTAAATCTCGCTTCTCTTTTTTTTTTTAGATTATAGAAAAACTTTTTTCGAAGTGCTTCTTTGTTCGTCGCTTAGCGCGAACCATCATCCGTTTTCCTTGCCATTGGCACGTAGCAAAGACACGAGGTTAAATTAGAAAGCGTATCGATCGTTTAACGAGAAGAAGAGGGGTAACGTGTTGTACTACGTCGTTAACCCTCTGTCGTCGTATAACAGTTCGTAAAAAAAAAAAGGAAAAAAAAAAAAAAAAAAAAAAGAGAGAAAGAAAAACGAAAAGAAAACAGAAAAACGATATTAACGTGCACGAGAAATGAGAGAGGAAGAAAAAAAAAAAAAAAAAAAGAAAGAGGAGGAAGAATGTTGCAAGAGAAGACGACAATATGTTAAACTGTTCATTGAGAATGTCTAAACAATTTTGAAAAAAAGAGAAAAAAAAAAAAAGAGAGAGAAAAGAGAAAGAAAAAAATTGGCTCTTAGATATTACAGAACGATCATTATTTTTCTTCCTCAATTTACTTCTCGTAAACTCCGTGACTCGTAAAGTGATTTACCTGAAGGAACAGCATGAAGCAGACCCACTGATAATACCTGTACTCCTTCCTCTCAGATTCCGGATACAATTTTGAATTATCGACACCTGGAAAAGGTACTTCCGAGCCTTCTCTTTTCCTGTACGCTGCAGTGATCGTGTAAGTACTGTGTATCCAACAGTAAGTATTCAACACATCCTCTGGTAAGTCTTTACTGTGTATACAATCGATCGGATTGCCAACGTATTGCCTCGTTGTGACTATCAAGCTAAACGATATCAGTATTATCACTGTCAAGCTATAATGTAGGCGAAATACGGCTGTATCAATGTGTATATGTGAGATCTTGATTAGGCTCTTTAAACCACGAAATATGTCCAGCATCTTGAACTTTTAAATTTCGTCGTCGACGATTCGGTAAAGTTCGATTAAGAACTAATCCGAGATTCGTCGACCTTGACAATCGTTTCACACTACATTTTTAAAATACTAATCGTTTGGAGTATCTTTTCCTTTTCTTTTTTTTTTTTTTTGTTTTCTGTCACGGATTTATCTTCACTGTCTTTTATCGATCTTCGATCTAATTTATTATCGATTAGACGAATCGATTAGATTTGTTTAAATAATTATATAAACACTTAATTATTATCTTATATTTATACGATTACACGAAAATTTCTTTGATCATCAGCATAGGATCCTTTTTTGTATTTCGCGGGATCCTTAGCCGATACCAACACCTGTCCAATCATTCTCCTTACAATTTCTACCAACACTGTTTTCTAATCCAAATCCGGAGGATCCTTTCACGTCAGTTTAAGTATCCAAACATGACATTTTGCGTCCGATCATCTTTCCCTGCCAACGCACAGTTCCGTTCGCATCGTTCATCCTCGAGAGATCAATGTACTCACTATTATCACGGATTCGCGAATGAAAGAGATAGAAGAAGAAGAAGAAAAAAAAAAACAAAAGAAAAAAAGAAAAAAAAGAAAACAAAAAAGAAAAAGAAACAAAACACGAAACGAGACGTGACTCTTGGTTAAAAACAAACCAACCGTAAACGTTCGATCAACAGACGGAAATATATATTCAATTTCTTGCACCCTTTGAAATTTTCCCTTTCGATTTAATCAACGATATTTTTCTTCTTCTTTTTTATCTTTCTTTGCTTCTTCTTCTTCTTCTTCTTCCTCTTCTACTTCTTCTTCTTCTTCTTCTTCTTCTCCTTCTTCTTTTTTCCTTTTTCTTCGACACTAAGTTCCGTTGGGAAATCGAAAAAGAACGGTTTCTAAGTTGCTTGAAAAATCTAATCGACAGACAAATAGAAAGATATATAACATATGATCGATTCGTTGTGAATCAAAACGTTTCGAGTCTCTCTTTCTCCTCCTCCTCCTCCTCCTCCTCCTCTTCCACTTCCACCTCCTCTTCTACCTCTTTCTCTTCCTCTTTCTCCTCTTCCTCCTCCTCCTCCTCCTCTTGCACTTCCTCCTCAAAACGATCAAATTCTCTTGTTAGGTTTCAACAGAGCGCAAGTAAAAGCTTTTTGAAGGTTCACCGAATTGCGAATCAATCTATGATTACTTCGAAAGAGACCAATTAACAACGAATCGAGAGGACATCAAAGAGAAGTTGGCTTCTCGATTTTCAAGACAATTCACCGGAATGACGATCGACTGGCAATAATAAAAGGATGACGGAGAAGAAGAAAGGTAATATGAGAGATAAAAAGAAAGAGAAAATGAGAGAGAGAGAGAGAGAGAGAGAGAGAGAACCTGCAAATAGTAGTAGGAGTCTCGTAATATCGTTCGACGAGCGTTTTCCATTCTATTTTAGCGTTTACGCGCTGCGTAAGACTGCACTTTGCTAACGGAGCCGGAGGTTAGTGTAGAACCGCCGACAAATGCTTTGAAAATGCCTGAGGACAAAATACAGAAATAGAGTGAGAACTCTATTCTCCATTCTCTCCCTCTCCCCCCCCTCTCTCTCTCTCTCACTCTATTTCTTACCGTTTGATCAATTTTTTCCTAAGAAAAGAAAAATGCAACGAATATTCTACTTTCTACTTTGAATATTAATTGTCCTTCCATCTCATTCTCTCTCTCTCTCTCTCTCTCTCACACACACACACACACATTCTCTTCCTCCTTTCTCACGATTATCCCCATAAATTCTCGTGAATAATCGAGAGTAACGTATTCTCTACGTGTGTACGACGAGTATTTTATTATATCTGTGAGAGTTATCTTATTATACATACAACGTTGTGTTGATGGACACGAAGCTGTCATTAATGGTAACAAATTAAAAAAAAAAAAAAAAAAAAAAAGAAAGAAAAAAATCAAAAACAAAATAAAGAGAAAAAGAAAGAGGGAGGAAGAGAGAGAGAAAGAGAGCGAGAGAGAGAGAATGATAAACGTCGTTCTATTGCGTCGACAAGAACGACAAAGACGGAAGAGACAGACCGTAATGTTGGTTTATCGTTCCTGTCCCTCGGTTTGCTTTCACGATGAAAGAAGATACGCGGAAAGGGAAGAGCCTCTAGAGTATCAATAAGCATTGCTCGAATCCCAGCTTCCGTTCTGGACCGTATAGAAAAATTCTCTCTCTCTTTCTCTCTTTCCCTCTTTCTCTCTCTCTCTCTCTCTTTCTCTCTTTCTCTCTTTCCCTCTCTCTCTCTCTCTCTCTCTCTCTCTCTCTCTCTCTCTCTCTCTCTTCTTCTTCTTCTTCTCTCTCTTTTTATCTTTCATTCGTATTTCTCCGTCGATTGACTGAACGATCGTCTTCGATCTCAGTGATCCCTCTGAACGGAATCAGTGACTCGTGTAGGATTCTTTCGAAGTAACTTAATGCCGGACCAAAGATACATGGATTTGATTCTGTATTTATTGGAACTCGATGATATTCCACTGGAACGTGAAATAAAAAGATAAAATAAGAAAGAAATTAAATTCGCCAGTTTTCAACGTAAGAAAAATCTATCGACTCGAAAATTTCATTCCGATCTATATCAATCAAGGTCGAAGAAGAAATAGAAGGAGAAGGAGAAGAATGAGTAAAAGAGAAAGAGGAGGAGGAGGAGGAGAAAAAGGAGAAGGAGAAGGAGAACGATTATGATAATGATTATTACGAAAACGATCCTAACAAATCGATCCTAACAAATGATTGGCTCTAGCCTGGCACGAGGTAAAAGAGTAAGATAGAAAGTGGTTAGAGTAGGTTTAATTGAATCGATTCGTCAGGGAGGCAGAGGAGAGAATAAAAGAAACAAAATAAAGAAATAAGTGACTACCATGAGAGAGAGAGAGAGAGAGATCTCATTGGAGAACGCGAAAGCCACGGAGCACGTGCGTCTCCTCCGTCACACACATTCATTCCGACGATTCTCTCTCAAAGTCGAATCGAACAGCTGATGATATTGATCGTTGATCTCTATGTGTCTCGTGAAAATTTATATCGATCCAAGAGATAACTTTTTTCTTTTCTTTTCTTTTCTTTTCTTTTCTTTTCTTATTTCTTTTTTTTCCCCCTCTCTAATCCGCTTGCTTCGCGCCCTTCCACGAACAAAATATTGATAACAACGACAACAACAATAATAATAATAATGATTATAATAATGATAATAATAATAATAATGATGATATTAATATTAATATTAAATATTAATAAAAATAAAGAGATATCTCGAGCACGGACACGAAATGGCGAGAATAAACGAAATTCTTTTATCGCGCACAAGATTAATACTTTTCGAACTTTCGAGGATTAAAAGTCTATCGTATTTTAATCGTATCGTATTGTATCGTATCGTAAATAAAAAAAAAAAATGTTAGCGGAAACGTTCAGCAAACGGCTGCTTCCACACGCCACGCTCGTCTACGTTAGACTCGAGAAAACGGCCAGGGCACGGCACGGTACCTCCCGTAGGAGCCGAACGAGGAGTCAGCGCGCTCCAGGAATAGAAACACCCGAACCCGAACCGTCCTCTCGCGGTGTGTAAGCGTGTAAGCGCAACGTCCAAACGCACGCTTGCTTGCTTGCTTACTTGCTCGCTCGCTCGCTCGCTCGTTCGCGAACAACCGTCCTCGGGACTTTGGCTAAATTCTCTTTCTCTTTCTCTCTCTCTCTCTCTCTCTCTCTCTCTCTCTCTCTCTCTCTCCCACTTTTTCTTTCTCTCTCTCTCTCTCTCTCTCTGAATCTTTCTAAATTTCACGATTCTCAATCGTCCTCACTCGACTCGTCATCTATTTCTTTCTCCTCTTTCTCCAAGAGAAGAAAATTTCTTGATAAAAATCCATCCAAGATGTCCAACTGGTTATCCGCCATTTTTTTTTTTTTTTTAAGAATAACAAATATTATACATAAATAGTAATACAAATGTATAACTTTTAACAATGAAATAGCTCTACATTCGTAGATATAATAATGGTCAATTTCAAATTCTTATAATCTATTATTATTATAACGATGAGATGTACGATGAAATATCAAACGTTTATCTAGTATCGTTTCCTTGTTTATTCCTCTTTTTCTTCTTCCTCTTCTTCTTCTTCCTCTACTTCTTTTTCTTCTACTTCTTTTTCCTCTACTACTGTTACTACTACTTCTTATGCTTCCCACGAAGAAATAGATCGTGATGACTGCGTATTTATGTGTAATATCACACTCTCCGGGCTAATTCATTTGGAAAAAAAGAAAAAGAAAAAGAAAAAGAAAAAGAAAAAGAAAATACGACAGAGTTTGATCCTGAAAGTATCTTCGTGGATAGTAAAGATCATTATGGATCGTCTTTCGTTCTTTTTTTTTTTTTTTTTTTTTTTTTTTTTTCTATATAACACACAGTAAATCAGTTATACCAAGCAGCTGATCGAAGAGAAGAGATACTTTTTAAACGTAACTGGATACTGTCTTCTCTCTACGAATACACCGATTCGCGGGAACCTCGCGATCTCGATGATATAAATCTCATCTACCTTCGACGAAGCTACCATTGGTTATATTATAGCAATAAAAAAGGGAAAAATATTGTAAAGATGTAACATTACGACGCTCTCATTTCCGTCGCTCATATCTTATAAAACTTACTCGATTTCCTGTGAAACGGAACCTCACAATTTGTCTTCTTCTTCCTCTCTCTCTCTCCCTCCCTCTCTCTCTTTTACTCTCTTTTACTCTGTTTTTTTTCTTTTTCCGTTGATTAAATCAAGAGATACGAAGGTCGACGAAAAAAAAAAAAAGAAAAGAAAAAAGGAGCTCGCTCGAAATATCCAAAGAACATAAGAGAATTTGCTTTTTCTATGTGTTACATGTTACCAACGAAATGCTTAATGCAAAAAAAAAGAAAAAGACAGAGAGACAGAGACAGCGAAAGAGAGAGAGAGAGAGAGAGAGAGAGAAGCAAAAAGCGGATGCATGCACTTGGATGGTTCGACGAATCAACGCGTAAGACACGTTATAACTCCTCAGAGATAAGTGCTTTCTCGTTCGGTGCCGGCGATATGTAAATAAATATTTTGCTTTTATTCGCGTACTTACTAATTTCATACGAAATAGACGGACTTAAATAGAATCGTGGAGGAGTTACGTGTCGTCCCAAAAGGAACGTTCATATTTTACGATTCGATTTCATTCGAATACGATCGCTTTATCATTACCATTTAGATTCGATACCTTTCAAAGTATAATTTCAATATTATTCAATGTTATATAACTTTTATATCGTGACAGAATCATTCTTCGGCCATACTTTTTCTAATAATGATTGATATATATCAATCAAATATCTAGAATTTCATATGGTAAAGTCATGATTCCATCGGTGAATAGTTCTGATTTAGTTAAACGAGCTTCTTCAAGTACCCTCGTCGCGTCTATCGAACCACATAGATAAATCACATGGCGAGGCTTATGCTGCTTAAGAAGAGTCTGGTCCGACTCAAAAATCTGGTCTTCCCTCTTTCGTGCTTATAGACGTGAGAGAGAGAGAGAGAGAGAGAGAGAGAGAGAGATAGAGGGAGGGAGGGAGGGAGGGAGGGAGGGGGTGGAAACGTCGCTGTAACTTAGAACCATTGCATAATCGTTCTCTAACCATCTGCCGATCACTTTTGAACAGCTTTAATGGCTTTGGATTATTGACATACGCGTACGTGAGCCTCACGCGACTCCGTTTCTAATAAATTACAGGCCGATATTATGACACGATTATGACGATATCCATCTTCTCGTTGAATCCAATAAATCTGCTATCTCTCTGGCAATACGCAAATACAAGATGAGATATTCTGAAATTGACTGCAACCGAATTATAAATGGTCGAGCGTTTAAGCCACGTTGATTCTCCGAAATGCTTTTAATACGCTTCGTCGTTACATTCGAGTTCGCGATGTCTTTTATACGTGGCCTTTATTGAAGGAAAAGAAAAATGAAAAAAAAAAGAATAAATAAATAAATAAATAAAAAATAAAAAATAAAAAATAATATATGGGGAAAAAAAGAAGCGCACACACACACACACACACACACACACACATACAGACAGAGTCTTCGACAAACGAGTCTTCTGGTACGTTAAACTTATGTTCGTGAGTATAACACGAAGAAATGAGATATGTTTTTCTAAGCACATCCTATATATCCGCTTTTCCCTTGTTGAATATACAACACAGAAACGGTTCGCTTATAGAAAAAGGTAAATAATCAATTTTTTTTCCCCACTGGCTGAATGTCGACGACGTTACACCTACGCGTCAATCGTTTCTCACAAGATGTTATGTCGTCGTTTCTCTCTTTTTTTTTTTCTCTCTTTTTTTTCCCCTTTCTTTTTTAAACACAAGTCAATCAGATAGATCCATATCAGTTCGTTTACGCCGAGACGATGATCATTTGTATATCGTGTTTGAAAACTATCCTTTTTACTTTTTCTGCAAAGTTAGAATATAAATGGATCCATTAATAGAATACATCAATATTCACGATGTAATTGTGATATATGTTCATTACACTTTAATAATATATATATATATATTTGTTGTTAAAAGTTGTTATAGAGTTGATTGTATATTTTTATTTAGTTGATAATCAATCGTACGCGCTCCCTTATGACGAAAGGATTAAAGTTTTCTTTACCGACGCAACTTGTTACTTTGCCGACATTGCTTTCGTATCAAAAATTACCGCTAGAGTGCATCACCTACACGCTGTTACAATGCGAAAAGTTATAACGAATTTTATTTATTTTTTTTTTTTTTTTTGGTAAATTAAAAAAAATTGTATTTTAAAAGTTTATAATGTAATCAGGTAGAATCGGATTATTATTAAATAAAAAGAAGAAAAAAAACGGTGGTTATACCGTACATTGAACAGAAATCATTATGGCGGAATTTTTGATTTAATAAATCAACGCTATTATTTCTAATGTATAAATCGATATCTTTTGAATAACCTTATTATACAAATAAATCATACAAACTTTGTAGTTGTTTAATAATAGTTATTTCTCGGTACGACTTGCCGAGTATTTTGTAAACGAATAATATCTTAAGCGTAAACTCAACGATAGATTTCTTATACAATAACAATGGACAAAAATCAATATACATATTTATCCATATAAGTATAATTATAATTATTCAGAAAACTTATAAAAATTTTAGGATGATTCTAATAAATTTCATTGTTATAGCGTCACGTCGAATAATCGAAAATTTTGATTTTCGTTTATTTTCTAGCAACGCGAGATACGATCGAAACGACATCTGTTTTATATTTTGATACTAAAGCATATACGCGGGTAATTTTGTACAGATAATAAGAAAAACAAAAAAAAAAAAAAGATTAACGTTTTCTTAGATTTAGTCTATTATTATAATTTTCTCATTTAATAATTGATCCTTGACAAATGATAAATAATACGTGATAAAATAAATGTATAAATAAAGACAAATAAGTATAAATATGTATAAATATGTAAAAAAATAAATTACCTGAAAGATAAGCACGAAAGCAACCCACTGATAATACTTGACTCTTTTTGTTTGATCGTTGACATGACGATGATCCTCCTCGTTCTGATAACGTCTTTGTAAAATGCCGAAAGACGAGGCAACACCAGGATACGCAACGTTTGCCCCTGCGACACCAAGCATAGCACCACCACCGCTCACGATATACGTACTGTGTATCCAACAGTACGCATTGAAGGCCTCTACAGGAATGTCTCTGTTCGGATAAGATTAAACAAATGGGAAGACAGAAAGAAAAATTGTATGAATGAACGAACGTATGAACGAACACAACGTTCAAGGTGATACAAAACAACAATGAAAAACATTCCACGATATATACGAACTAATGAGAATAAAAATGTAAAATTCAATGTATCATTGTATTTTAAATAAGAGTATTGATCGTTAAAATTTCTCATCGCACATATGTTTGGCCTCGTTAATACGTCATCGTTACGGACAATTAATTTAAAATATCTTTTCATAATATTACCTCGTATGTACGCACTCTATTGGATTTCCCACAGTTTGCTTGCTGCTAATAATTACGGAAAATAGGAGCATCAAGATCGTTGTTAGCGCATGTAGCCTAAAGACGAGGCCATCGCTTCTTATTCTGGACACCTGCGGAATCACGACACAAGCGTATTGACCACGTGTTCTTGGAACGAGAAACGCTTCTGCTTATGCAATTAATTCAACCATACGATTTCACACACACACACACACACACACACAGAGCGGACATACATATATACATATACACACATGCTCTCGCATGCACACACTTACATCTATACCTTGGTGCACTTTTATCTTATTTCTTGATATACACACTGACGCACAACACTTGTTCAAAGCTAATTCTGGCTTAGCACGCTGCTTTGAACGATCTTGCAAGTAGAGACATGCTTTACAAGTTTGTAAACCTTGCGAAGGTATAGGAATGAGGAATATCAAAGTAAATCGCTTACTTTAAGCTTGAAACTTCACGAGCTCGCATGTTCGTCCTATTGCGATATTAAATCTCGATCTTTAAACTCGCAATATTTCATCAATATTATCGTAGAAAGAGACATGACCGACAAATATTTTTCATAGTTGTTTATAAATAATCACTTGTCGTTTCGTTGCGTGTTATCTTACGACGCTCGTTTACATGCACATTAACGTGTTTTATATTAGGTTTTAAAATTTGATTAAGAGCGATAACGCTTACCTTACACGCTAAATCAATGTTGACACATTTTGAGTTAGTAGAGATTAGAATTGGTATAAACTGTCGTCCCGTATAATTCTCAAGTATAATAATTTCGTGATAATATGTATTTTAAAAATCGTAAAATTTGTTGTATTACTTGGAATTGTTTGACTTCATTATGACAATTTCATAAAGTTATTATATTTTCTAACGGAAGTCAAATCAAACGGAATTAATAAGTTAACTTGTTCATCAACATTCTATCGATTAAATATAACAAGCATTAATTTTCACAGATTTCAAGCATTAATTTTTTCAAATTAGAATCGATATAAACCATCGTCCCGTATAATTCTCAAGTATAATAATTTCGTGTTAATATTTTAAAAATCGTGTTAATATTTTAAAAATCGTTAAATTTGTTGTACTACTTGTAATTGTTTGACTTCATTATGACAATTTCATAAAATTGTTATATTTTCTAACGAAAGCAAAATCAAACGGAATTAATAAGTTAACTTGTTCATCAACATTCCATCGATTAAATATAACAATAGCATTAATTTTCACGAAAGATTATAGCAGTGTTTTAAAATTATTAGCAAGGTCTGAATTAGCGATTAGGCTTGGATTAATACATTTATAATTTATTGCCCGGATCGTTCCAATTCGCAATTTTTTATATTGATGCTTTGAGAATTATTACGAGGAACACAATAACGTAACGAAAACGCATCTCGTCCTATTTTTGGCACTTACGCGTAAAAGATAGTACAATTCTGTAACAGTGTCTATCATTCTCACTTCTCTCTTTTATTGCACGTATGTACGTACGGACGCACGCACACTATTCGAAAAAGCCGATTTCTTCAAAAAATTGTTCAATAATCACGTTTGATTCTTAATCTCTAAAATCCTGCGATTTCGCCAATGATAAAGAACACTCTGCCCTTTTCCAACGACCATCATCGACGACGTCCAAATCATTAATCGTTAAATAAAGCTCGCGTTTCATTTCCACGGTCATTCACCCCGTCCTATTAATCAAAAACTAAACGGCCGAGAAAAAGCTTTATGACCCGTCCGAAAAGATCAAAGGATACTAATTTACAAAGAAATTGAGTTAATAAATCCGTCGGAGGGGGGGGGTGTGGGTGATGGGGTGTCGGGATCGAGATTGTAATAGTGATCGGATTAGACTCACGCAACGAATTTCAACGAACGCTGATATAAGAAAAAAGATCTAAACTATTAATCGATGATTTTACCGATTGGTATGAGGATTCAATAACGATCTCGTATAATTCAATCTCTGGAAGTAGATACACATTTTGACGTTTCCCGTTGTACAATAAAACGAACACAAATAGCGCGACAAAGACGTCATACGAAAACGGGTTGCGTCGATGAGGCGACAAAGATGATGATGATGATGATGATGATGATGATGATGATTACGGAAACGTCCTAAAGAAAATCGATTATAGATTTCCGGCAGATGTGATAGACAACTATCCGTTTCTTCATCAAGTATAGAAATTGTGTATTTTATGAACGAAACGCAGTTAAATTATACAATGCCGACAAGGACGACGACGACGACGACGACGACGACGACGACGACGACGACGACGACAATAACGTTTGGCATTTAAGCGGCAGAACAGTGCGCGTCTCATCCGATGAGCGAACGAAACTTACTGACTAATCCTAACCGTGCGCGGATTTCCAACCAAACGAACGTAGGTCCCGCCGAGTTCGATGCCAAAACACAAATTCGTGAACTAGTCGTCCCTCTTCATACCATGACGTCCTCTTTCTGTCTGATAGCTATCCTCTTCTCTATCTCTCTATCTCTCTCTCTCTTTCTCTCTCCACTCTGTCATCCCATTTTTATTTTTCTATTTTTTTACACACTTGTTTATGTCTCTTCTCTCTTTCTCTCTATATCTATCTATCTATCTATCTATCTGACGACACAAAACCATCGAAGAAACAGTAACTTTTAAATCGCCCACGCTGAACTATAACGAAATATCGTCCCACTCGAGCTTTTCAACGAACGCTGGACGTTTTCCAGTCACAAAGAGATAAACGCGTTCCGTCTGCCGCCGACAATGTTGAGATACGCTTTGCCTCTTCAATTTTACACATCAAAATGACTCTTCCTCTTTCGCCTTTTTTTTTTCTTTTCTTTTCTTTTTTTTTTTTCTTTTCTTATTTCCTCGTTGATGGATACCATTCGTCTATCACACGAAGGAAAAAGATGTGAAAAATTGAAAACAAGATTTATCTATCCTGTTTTTCTTTTTCTTTTTTTTCTTTTTCTTTTTTTTTTCTTTTTTTTTTATTTTTTTTTTTTTAGTAGATGATTAAAATGAAGACTTTAAAATCATTTCAAAAGTAATCTTTATACAACCGTATACGTGGATACAAATAAATTGCTTATCCGAATATCTGTCTTACGTACTATAAAGCTGCTGGAAGATCCACAATAGTGAATTAGAAAAGTCTTTTGTAATAACGATTAATTATTGTATTGTTGTTTTTGTTGTTGTTGTTGTTGTTGTTGTTAATTCTGGAACACAAGTGGGTAAAGTATTTTATAGAAATGTGTCGTTCTAAAATGAGCGAAATATTACTTACATTTCATCAAATTAAATAGAATAGAATTAATTTCAACCTATTTCAATAATTTTCTATGTAGAAAGAAAGAACATCTAATGAAAGTTTCTAATCTATATCACCTCTTTTTTGTTCATGAATTAATCCTTATAAATCATAAATACCATTGGATGGTAAATGATTCAATGATATAAAAAAAAATATTTATAAGAACGAATAAGATAATCATAGTTCGAAATTATCTAATACGTGGAAAAAATAATCGCAACTTGTTTTATAAAACTAATATGAGTTCACGGTCATGTATATATCCAACACACTCGAGTGAACTTGTATATTATCAAAAGATCATAGATATTAATTATGTTATTAATTATAAACATACTATGCTTTAAAGAAATGCAATAGAAATGCACGAATGATCTTCGAGCAACGATAAGGAACGTTTGCGAAGTACAAGATTGATCTGTCGATCGAGGAATCAATATAAGACAAAGATCGATTCAGATCCTGGCGCGCATGTATGTATATATATAAGAAAAAAAAAAAAGAAAAAAAAAAAAAAAAAAAAAAAAAAAGATGTTTATATGATTTCTATACTAAATATAATATTATTCTTATAATTCTTTTGATAACCTCTTATACGTTCTTACGCAAATGCAATATAATCAATTATCTAAACCATACGTACTTAGTAATGTTTTACCTAAAAACTATCTTACGATTGATGACGTCACTGATATACCAAAATTATTATCAAAAATGGCAATATATCCCTCTTCTTGTTTACAAACTATCTTACGACGACTACACCGCCGACATTGTAAAATTATTATCAAAAATTATGTAAACGTATAACATTTTTTTTGTCTTTTTTTTTTGTTTTTTCTTTTTTTGTTCTTTTTTTTTCTTTCTTTTTTCTTCTTTTTTTTTTCTTTTTTTTTTCTTTTTTTTTTAACGAGTATTCTCTCGTATAATAAAGAAACATGTCAACACGAGTCACATTAGACTCTAGTCAGTCCCTTGTTAATATCTAAACTGCAAAATATAATTAGATATAATTTTACAATTGCTAAATAAATTTAAGCATTGATCGGTTGAGAAATATGGGAGCTCATTTTTTTCGTAAGTTCTTCTAAAAAGTCTTTATAAAGGATACCGTCCATGTTCCACGAAAGAATATAAAGTATCCACCAATCACCAAGATCTACTTTTCTACTTATACTTTGACACGTTTCAATTGATATTCCAGGCGATGCGATATGCAACAATCTTGGTCTTACGGCCGGTGCAAATATTATAGCAGCTCTGTAAGCGACCAAACCGATCAAAAATATGGAGAGAATGATATACCAGAACCAAATGAAGATATAAGTCTTTTCGTTGACTATGTTTAGCGGTAAAACGCATAATGAATCGTGCTTCTGTATCGTACCGGAAGCACCGTATTTATGAAATATGCATTTTGTAACACGAGGGAATACGTAAACCATAGGATCAAAGCGATTCTCTTGCGGTGTATTCGATATGTGTAATACACGAAGGCCATAATTAAGAAATTCTCCATCGAAGAAACGATTCATCAGGTACAGTTGTCCAATAATGTTGACCAGGCACAAGAGCTCGCAAGCGAAGTAGTGATATACGTACTTTTGATGCCTCTGAAAGAACAAATAATCGCTGAGTTAACTCGAATTGAACTCAATGAGACCAAATTGAATCTAACGGGAGCATCTCTGCATATGTACATCTCCCCTTTCTTTTATTTTTCTCTAATTATTCATATACAAAATAAATTCTTATAGTTTACATTCCATAAACCATCATATATAAAATACGCTTCTATGCATTTTAATATATATATATATATATATATCTTTATATTTATTTATTTATTATTCTTACCGTTAAATGGGACATAATATATTCCATCAACTTGGATTTTTTCTTCTTGATGATATCTTGCTTATCAATGCCACAATTCATTCCCATGATCAATGTATTCATCAATCCACCTTCCCACATGTTCCAGAGCCATTGAGGTGTATAGCATAAAATTGCCTAAGTGACAAAAAAAAAAATAAAATAAATAAATAAACAAACAAATAAATAAAGAAACAATTAAAAAAGATAAACAAATAAATATTATAAAAGATATACTAGGTAGAAAATAAAATGATATAATATAACATAATATATAAATTAAGTTGCACAGGTTGCAACTTGATGTACCATCATAAACAGATGTCAATAAAATCTATAATAAGAAATTACAAGAAAGGATATATAAACCATGATAAAAAGGACGTGCTGTAAGATGATAGAATCAGATCGGATGCACAAATGGTAAGTCTATATATTCTTTATCGCGACCTACCATATGTCGCACGTGTAGAATTCAATGATAAAGAAGTTAATACCTGGAAGAAGAGTACGAAGCAAACCCATTGGTAGTAAGTATAGTATTTCCTTGCATTGACGTCTCCTAAATCGTTTGCTACCCCTGGATGTGCCACCTCAGTCCCCATCTACGAACATATGATACTTTGATAATAGGATGACAATGAAATCATATACCTGCATATCAACGATGAATTCAATATATATTACTAAACATGTGCTCTCTCTCACTCTCTCTCGCTCTCCCTCTCTCTCTCGCTCTCTCTCTCTCGCTCTCTCTCTCTCTCTCTCTCTCTCTCTCTCTCTCTCTCTCTCTCTCTCTCTCTCTCTCTCTCTGCTGCTTACATCACTTCGTATGTTTGAGTATAGCCCTAGGCGAGCTATTTATGACAATGTACATACACACCCACACACACACAGGACGTGCGCGCGTAAATAGGTACTTACGTACTCTTAGATACATAGATACATACATAAATACAAAGACACATACACGTTGTACATACATTTGTATATCATAGGATGGCACACATAGGATGGTACACATAGATATACAGATAGATACATACACAGGATAAATATATATATATATATATTTATCCTGTATATATATATATATATATATATATATACATACCAATATACACACAAACACACACCAAACAAACAATGGGTAAACTATTGCTCTACTCTCTTTCTCTCTTTATCTCTTAAAATTTTTTGATTTCAAATCAAACCCCATTTCTCTCGATAAATCAACGTTTTATAGCACAGCTATAAAATAGGATACTCTTATTACGAAATAAAATAAAACAAAAGTGGATATCTAAATCACATCCTTTGTGAAGATCATTATTACTGTCATAAATTCAAACAATCGATTTTGAAATCGTTTCAATACTGTCTTTATTAAACGTCTATTTTCTCCAATCAATTACGATAATGATATTATGCTGTCCAGTTTCTTGATAACTCGAATGGTATTGTTAATCTAAAAAAAATTTGTCACAATACAGGACGATCCAAAAGACACACAAATCATATAATAAATTATTTTTAAAATAAGCCAATAATTATATAAGAAAGAAATTGATTACATTTTACTATTTCTGATCTACAATAGATACTGAAAATGTCCTCCATCAATATTTATGAAAGCTTTAATAATGTTTCACAATGCTCGCTACAACCTTCCATAGTCATTGCATTTACGTTGACAATATTTATCTCTCTAGATCTTCTTCCACGTCTACTACGTACATTGAGTGTGCATGTGTTGCTTTCATAGAACATATTCTTTTAAAAGTGATCCTCAAAGAAAAAATCTAAAGAATGATCTATGTGATTTAGACGATCACAATACATGAGAAATTATGCGATTTCCAAAAAAAGAAAAAAAAAACAACAACTCTTACAACATAAATATCTTGAAATTTGTTGGGTCATGTGTCGTGCGTGCGGTGTGTGTGTGTGTGTGTGTGTGTGTGTGTATGATATATTCTAATGCTTCTATTCATCGATTTCTAATAACGATATGAACTGATTAATTAGGATTACGTGACTTCTGAATAATCGTCCATAATAAAGATAAATATAAATTAAATTTAATAATAAATATAAATAAAAAAAGAAAAGAAAATTAATTAAATTTAAATAGAGTAATAATAACAATCGATATAAATAAATCAATGAAAATTTATTAATATCAAAATATAACGAGTATGTATATTTATTAATCTTTGAATGGATAGTACACACTAACGACGAATGAAATTGACCGGAAAGGAATAAATGAACCTTAATATTCATTTCATATGTGAGTGTTACACTTACATATAAAGGAACAGGGATCTAACTGTTAAAGATACGACACTGTTGGAGGTCTCTTTGTTTATGCGCTCGAACATGAGAGCAACCACCATAAGTGTCATGAGAGCTCGCCGTTACACTCTGAATGACAAACGAAGATGTTGAGTAAGATTCAATGTTCCAAGAAGATCTCATATTATTATTACTTAGCTACTTCGAAAGGAAAAATATAAAGAAAGAAAGAAAGAAAAAAAAAAAAAAAAAGAAAAAGAAAGAAAGAAAGAAAGAAACTGTATTCTCTTCACTTAGAACACTTTCTTTTACTTTCGTCGAAATTATAATAACTTGCTAAAGATTAAATTATAACAAACGAAACTATATTCTATTCACATAAATTTTATATTTTAAACGTTCACGGTGTATTAAAAAAAAAAAAAAAAAAAAAAAAAAAAAAAAAAAAAAAAAAAAAATAGATCCGATAGATAGATTGATATCGATAGAAAGTTTTCTACGTCTATAAGAGATATACATAGGGTGTTGAAAAAAAAAAAGCCATTTAATATTTATACAATGCATAGAATACTATCAAATAAAAAGTCCTAGTAAATATAGATCGTAAGATCAATCATTTCTAAAACATAAACATTTTTGTACGTTAGTATCATGATTGATCTATTAATTTTTATCATAACGTGCAATATTATCTTTAGTATTTATAAATCGCCTTTCGAATGTCATCAATCAATTTTGAAAATTAAAACATCGGCAAATTGATCAGTTGTCATCAGCATGAACATTTTTATATGGAAAAATTTTCCCAATTGATAAGTTCCCTCCCTCTTTATACGTCCTGTTTCTAAAAATCATCTTTCTAACGTTTTCGCGAATCAAACTGATTTCGATTCAAAGATGAATCGGACGTAATTGATTAATTTTAGTATCCTCAATCCCCTCCCCTTCCCCTCCCACCCCAATTTGAGAACTCTTTGGATTTCTTTTTATCGGGATTATTTAAAAAAACAAAATATATTCTTCGCCGATATATAAACTTCGAAGAATTACGAAACCTTACTTGCCAATCCTTGTGAAATTATCCAACAAAGATGTGGAATTTTCGAAAGGATTCCATGACTCTGTGAGAAAAAGATACTACTAAGTGTGTATGAAAATGATGAAAGGAGAATAATGTAAAAACATATCTTCTGTAAATAGAAACGATTGGTAAGTCAATCAGAAATAATTTATCTTCTTACCTATGCATACTAAAGATTTTTTTTTTTTCTTTTTTTTAGTACAGTTGTGTTCTATACACTGTACTAAAAATATTGAATGTTTTTCTTTTTTCGTTTTGTACACCGTGTATACGTTTAATCGATCGATCGACTTGCGAAAGTCCAATGTAAGAGCAAAATCATTGGACCACGAATAATCTACACGTAATATAAATGACGCAATTCTTTCCAAAAAAGTACAACGGTTTTTTCTTTTTTTTTTTTTTTTCTCAATGTTTTCACTCGTCGAAACGATTTAAAAAAGCCGCGCTTTTATACAGACTACGAAAAAGAAAAACAAAAGAACGACGAGGGAATCAAAAGACGATCGCACGTGTTAAATAAGATAACCTTATTTTTTTTTTCTCCCTTTCCTGTAAACAATTTCCTGTTCTCCATTAACCTAATCGTAATTATACGAAGATATACGATTATCCGTATGTAAGCGATAAGACTGACGGCGATATAATTAAATGATCTAATAAGACATATTATTATTATGAAATACATTTAATGTAAGTATACATCGAAATGATTTAAAGTAAAATTATATACGCAACAGCACGTCATCATTTATGATGATAGTACTACATACGTATGTACAGTTTAAATGATTGACAAGAAAGTTAGAAGGGAAGAAAAAAAGGATAAATCTTTTTCATTTTTTTTATTTTTTTTTTTCTTTTTTTTTTTCTTCGAGACAACTTCCACTATCTTTTGTAAAAGAAGAAAAATATGTATGTACGAATTAACATAACGAATATCCACATATCTTCGCTCGCAAATATCTCCTTTTTCGTTATGCAATATTCTAAAAATACTTTTGAAAGAATAAACACGAAGGAAATACACGATACGATTAAAAAACCTTCCGATTTTGCATTGATTTCAGATATCTGTAAACGATATATATCCTATAACGCGAATAACGACCCTTAAAAAAAAAAAAAAAAAAAAAAAAAAAAAAGAAAGAAAAAAAAGAAGAAAGAAAGAAAGAAAAAGAAAAGAAAAGAAGGAAAAATCTCGATGTATCAATGATCTCGCGGTTGTTGATACTCGCCATGCATACACGTATACGTAATCATATCCTAAAAGTAGTTGAATTCGATCCTTAGTCGTACATTTTTAATAGATACACTTTCTCGTTGACCAATATGTCGCGAATTGATCTGATTCGATCGTTATAGAATAATTAATGTAGAAAAAAAAAAAAAAAAAAAATTTCAACGATTAATCACAATGACAAATTGTTACTTTCGAAAATGAAATCGAACGTGAAGAGTGGAGAACATTTTTTTATACTAATTATTCGTATACCAAAGAAACTTAAAACAATCGATAAATAACTTCTAACGGCATTGCTTATTGAAATAAATCTCAATTCAAACGTGACCACTCGCCATTACCTTTGTTGAATGGATACATTCTATTAAGTTATTTAGTAATGGTTATAAGCATATTGACACATATGAATGCTCTCTTCCAGAGATTGATTATGAAAAGAAAATTTAACCTAAATAACATTTATCACGAGTAAGAAAGAACGTAGGGTATCATAAATGGAGGGGAGAGGGAGGGAGGGAGAGATAAAGGGTGGGGATAAAGGAAAGAAAATTGCGGGTCGTTCAAAAAAAAAAAAAAAAAAAAAAAAAAAAAAAAAAAAAAAAGAAAAAAAGAAAGAAAGAAAGAAAAAAATAGGAAAAGAAAAGAGTGCGATATTAAAATAAAAGGGTGAATTGCAAAGAAGCGTAAACCCACCTGTCGACTGAAGGCGTCCGGCATCGTGAACGTTGAGGTTATCCAACAGTAGGTGTTGATGACATGTTGTGGCAGGCCATGACCGACGATACATGAGATTGGATTTCCAACGAACTGATTCGCGGTGATTATTATTGAGCAAGTTAAAAGCACCACCGAAGTAAAGTTATTATGTATGCGAAAGAGCAAAGATACGGTGGAGACTTCTTGCCATTTGAGATAATAGGCTAGACCACCCAAAAGCCTAAACATGATCGTTCTTCTTCGTTAATCACTTTTGATCGAAATTTTCTTCCTCTCTCTCTCTCTCTCTCTCTCTCCCTCCCTCTCTCTCTCTCTCTCTCTCTTTGTCTCCCTCCCTCTAACGAAAAGATTCTAACACATATATAAAATAATGACAATACCCTCCCTTGTAACAAACCGTTTAACAAAATCGTTCGAAAACTTGGAAATCAATCCCCCTTTTGCCACTGTGTCTGTCTAGTTCTTTCTTCTCGGAAAGCGAACAACAAACGACGATCCTTTTTCCCTCTTCTTTTCTCTCTTCCTCCCCCTCCCTTTTACCATTCGTTGCCCTTCACCACGCTCGAGCGCGTCGTCCTCTTCTTCTTCTTCTTCTTCTTCTTCTTCTTCTTCTTCTTCTCTCTTTCTCTATTTCTTCTCGCTCGACAAGGAGACAAGACCTCGGTCACGAATGACGTCTATGACGGAGCAACGACGAAGAGAAGACGATGATGAAACGATAGAGGTCAGCGAACGTAAAGCTAAGCAAAAGAAGAGAGAGAAAGAGAGAGAGAGAGAGAGAGAGAGAGAAAAAGAGAGATATAAAGCCTAAGCTACTAGCAACCACCACTCGTGAACGCACAACCGACCGCGTCGTCACGAATCGGGACTCGTTTGCCCGTACCGATGTATTTTTCGAACACGTGCTGCCCTATGCACGGCGCGAGCCGGATAAAACCGAGTTTAACCGAGAACGTCCGAATCGAAGTTTCTGGCGCGCGAACGACAGACTGTATTCTCTTTCTCTCTCTCTCTCTTTTCTTCCGACTAATGCGACAAACGCGCAATACATTCGAACCTTTCTCTTTCTATTTTTCTCTCCCTTATTTAAAAAAAAACGTACACTCTACTAACGTTATTTTTTTAATTTTATTATTATTTTTGTTCATTTTTTCTTTTTCTTTTTTTTTTAAATTTACCATCTACCTCGTTTTTCTTCGTCTCTCTATCCCCGAAAAATCTTGTATAATAAATCGTATAATATATATTTATATATCGGTTATTTATATATCGTTTGAGTCGTTTAAAAAGTATAGAAATAATATGAAATTGTGTAACTACCGATTCGTTACCTATCCTTTACTGCTCCTCCCTCTCGTCGTATTTATCCCTCTTTTCCTCCCTTTCTACGTCCAGACTATCCCCCTCTTCTTTCTCTCTCTCTCTCTCTCTTTCTCCTTCTCCATAGGTTTACCCTCACGCTCTTTCCTTCTCTATATCCCCCATTCTCCTTTCTCTTTCTCTCTCTCTCTCTCTCTCTCTTTCTTTTTCTTTCACTCGCCGCGATCGCGCCGTGAATCGAGTTTTATTCCTTTGAAAGCTGCCGCCGCCGACAAGATATGTAACATAAGCGTAAAGAAATCGTCCTGATTCTCTTCTGTTAAAAGTTTCTTTTTTTTTAATTCTTATTTTCTTTTTCTTTCGTAAATACGTGCCGTAAATACGCACGTAGTTTAACGCGCGTACCAGTACTCTCGAACGGCGACTGGCGAGGAACACACTGCGATCGTTTGTTGTTTCTCGTCGCAACGGGGGGAGGGGAGAAAATCGGTAGCGCAAGAGGGGCTCGACTGCGGATGCCGGGGGCTCGTCGTACTTTTACGGAGAGGGAACACGTCCAAGAGAGAAAAAGAGAGGGGAAGGGCACGAAACGAAGAGGGGAACCAGATGTGATCTCTCCCACCTCGTCTACATATTTTTTAACTACATACAATACGCTACGTATGTCTACTGTCTCTCTTCCTTTCTTTTTTCTCTCTCTTTCTCTCGTTCTCTCTCTCTCTCTCTATCTCTCTGTCTCTTTTGTTACCAATACATTACACACGAAACGAAATGTGTGCGCTAACATGTTTTGTTATTACCGTTAGATTCGACTTTTTTCTTCGTTCCACGCATCGGTCGTCCATCGATATACACATAAGGGCTTTTCTCCTCGTATTCTATGTAGGCGAAAGAAAGTAGGAGTCATGGCGATATCGAGAAAAATTAACGATCGTTATGTTTAATTCATTAATTTTAACGATTATTATCTCTTCTCGGATCGATTAAAAAATTAATACGAAACGTCGTCTCATATATCTATACGATAGATGATGATCTATCCGATAAAATCGATTGTATCTATTGATATACCTTTTTATTCTTCATCATGATACATAGATACTTGATTGGTCACTTCCGGAACTGATCACTCAACGAACCAATCCTTTACTTCAATTTTAAATTTACTATTTTCCAACGGTTAAAAGCTTTCCTAGTGTTTATATATTTTTCCTATCGATCTGAATAATAAGTATAATTATTAGAAATAAGAAAATTATATAAAATTATTTTAATATTCCAATATTTATTTTAAATAAATTAATAGGAAAAAAAAAAAAGAAAAACAAAGAAAAATTATGCAGAAAATAATATTAAGATTTGTCCATGGAGTGAATCTATCTTAGGAGATGAAGTTGGTGCTGCCAGCTATCGAAGGTATATAACATTAAAATGTATATGAAAAAGTAACCTTTATAATCCTTTTTTTTTTTTTTTAAGTTTATAAATTATAACGATTTTCGATTGGATTTATAGTAGATACAAAACCATTAAAATCATTGGTTATGTTCTTAAAAAACTTTAGAATTTTTCGCTCGAATAAATGAAATTGTTATGGAGGAAAAAAATATAGAAAGTCAGTCTGGCAACTGTACCCATATGTAAAAATATATGAAACACGTGTTACTGTCGTGCGCGCGCACGTGTATGTGTATGTGTACATATATGTGTGTGTGATGGTGTTGTGTATATTTATATCGACGATAAAAAAACGTTGACTTTTTCTGTCTCTTAATTTTAAAGGCAACGATTATATTGGTATGTTTAAATTTTGTTTACATGAATATATCTATAATTATAAACGAATCGATAAAAATTCAATGAAATTTGTTCTTGTTTATGAAAATATAATAAATCATTCTAATTACTTAATAACGTATATCTTCGGTAAATAGTACTATCCAAGGCTTTTGTAATTATCTTCGTAGAAAGTATTAAATTTTAATACTTTACAGATCTCACGTAGATCTAACGATAACTAATCACCTTGTTCAAAGGTCCTTCGGGGAAAAACTTTTCAAAAGTTCCATTTGAAATGTCCTAAATTCCTTGTCTCACTCTCCCCCCCCCCTCTCTCTCTCTCTCTCTCTTTTTCTTTCTTTTTTTCTTTGGTCTCCTTGAATTCACATCCAGTAACGACGAATACTGGCTCTGTGGTTTTGCTTTCTCCTGTTCCATAAGTCTCTTTATTTTTCTTTTTCTTTTTAACATACCACATACTATCTACCGATCATCGGAGTACTACAAAACAACGATGACTAACGATGCCTACAGAAGAAGATAGGCATACATAAATCTATAAGTATACACATACTTGTGTACATACGAGCTTTAAGTCATCGTAAATTTTAATTCTTGCTAATCACACTTGAATCATGAATTTAAATCCATCTGAACTGAATGAAATCACAGAAGAATAAAAATTCCGTTAACCTACATCATCCTTCCGTTCTCGTTAAGTTTCATACGAATAATACGTCATCCCTTTTTGTTTATATTATTTCATTTTTATTTACGATCATATAGTTATTCATAGATAAAATTTTTAATCGATTATGTAATTAAATGGATCATCATAAAGTTCGAAAAAAAAAAATTATCCAAGGAATATTTAATCTTAAGTTTATAATATAATATTTTAGGTTATGTATTTTATATATGAAATTATATTTTTCATTTATATATGGAGAATGGACGTTTAAACGTTTTTTTTTTTTAGAATTCAACAAATATCTGCAATAATATCGAATGCATTTTTATTAACATTTATAATTTTAATGATGATGAAATGTTTCTTTCAACAGGCAAACGCAAGGCGAGTTCCTGCCTACCTACGTGGCTGCATATGCTAATGTTCCCGCGTCCTCTTCACCGTACCAGAAGCAGTTCACGGACCAGATGTGCAGCATGATGCAACAGTTGTAACTTCTGCTTCAGAAAAGCAACGCGATATTGTATGCTTTTCGTCGACCGTCTATGTATCTTGACGATTACGATATCCGTCTTCCTCAACTCTGCAAGGACGATTTCAAATATGGTAAGAAACGTAGTGTCGTTTAACTTTAGTCGACGATGTTTGAATAAAATCTTAGTAGATAATGTATATAATTATTAACGAATAAATAAGAAATATTTCTCATCGATAATATTAGATACTGAAGTAATTTTGGTTTTCAGGACTTGCTTAATAAAAATGTAATTTAAAGGAGAAAAAAAAAAAGAAGGAAATGAAAAGAAAAACCAACATAAAATATTTATAAACTTTAAAAACCAAAAGGATCTTTCGTAATGAAACAGTTTACATTATGGTTTTGCGATAAACGACTTATCGTTGTACGCTTTTTGATCTTTCTATTTTATAAGGTGACGGCACCGTCACTTCGATGCTATCTACATACATAATTCCAAAGAAACAAGCTTAAGTAACGCGATCTATAACGTATGTAGGAATATATTTTAATTAAGAAAGTATAATTCTATTAAAAGATACATATATTAATCATGTACATGATCTTCAAAGATTCAAAAATCATTAGATACATAGTAAAATATAATTATTTTAGAAACGATAATTATTTTTAAACTATGCTGCCTCTTTTCGTTCATGATGAACAGTAAAATACATATGCACCTCTAAAGTAACCCTGTCATTTGATACTCCGAACTCTATGCAAATCTATATCCTCGGTATCTATTTATAAACGCACTAAAGAACGATATATCAAAGTCGATGGACGAACCACAGCTCAACAACGTCCTACGCTCCCCTACTGTGAAAACTGCTCACACTAGCTCTCTCTTTCCCTCTCTCTCTCTCTCTCTCTCTCTCTCTCTCTGTCTCTCTTTCTCTTTCTATATATCTCTATCTCTATCTCTATCTCTATCTCTCGTTTGTTCGCTCGCTTGCTCGCGTGTTTCTATATTCTACGTCCTTAGACACAATTATCTTAATTAGAGTCCGCCTATGACCAATGACAATGAGCCAGTTGTGACGTACCAATTCTACCGAAAAATTGCTCTTTCCTCAAATGTAATTACATATGTCCATAGATTTTTGTCTATCTAGATGAGTTTTCAAATTTATTACATAGTCCTTTCAACGTAAGGGACATTGATCATTTCATCACCTACGAGTGTTAATCGTTATCGTGCATTAGAAAAAACGACGGTAAAACTATTGACATGGATAATTTTCAACTGTTATTATTCTCAGAATTTATGTGGTAATCATTAACTATGATTCTCATGAAAACGTTGATTGATTTCTAACATGATATCACTTCGTTGCTCGTCCTCTTTATGAGTGTGTTTCTCATTGATTACCTACGTGTTTAGAGATCACTCGAAGGAAATATTACAATGATGAGATTTCATTGTAAATATGTACTATAAGAGTCACATGTAATAATAACATCCTGTTGTCAACATAATTTTTTTTTTTTCTATCATATATAAATATTACTATAAATATCAAAAACACGTAAATAAATGAAATCGAAAGTTATCTAAAATTTTACAAGCTATGTAAGTTGTATATTATAAATCATCACTCGAATCATGATCATAAGATGTTCCATAGCGTTGGAGAACACGCGTGCGCACTGATCTTTGGAATGTACTTGTTAGACCCGGTCAAACCGGTTCGTTGGACGTTACACGTTGAGAACCTCTGCGGGTCAATCGTGTCAATTGTGACGAATGTATGTCGAGTCTGCGGATGGTTCTTCTCTTTGGGTGCTTTAGAAATAATCTACGATCACATATTCAATAATATATCATGTATATATATATATATATATATATGTGTGTGTATAAATAATGCATATTTTTTAATTAACAAATTATAATTTATTTGACTCGACCTTGAGAATATTGCATTAAGTAACAAAATATAATTGCAAAGGAGACTTATTACATAGACGACTTCCTATAAGATTTGCATAATGTTTATAGATTTATGGAAATCGTATGTGCATATATCTCTTTGTGTGTATGTATAATACATGTGATAATGAAATGACGTTACTGTCCGAATGAATCGTTGACGGAGATATACTCAAAGAAGAGCAATACATCTGGCGTCCTACTTACAACATGAAATAATTAACGTAGTAGTAAAGTTTACGAGACATGCCTAAACAACTTCTATCCTCCAGTGTCAATATGTCAACAGAAAATAGAAATCGTTGATGAATTAATGATTTATAGCTCGTAAAAATATGAACATTGAACATTGAAGGAAAAAAATAAAAATCACAAAGTATATAAGTATAAAAGTTTAGTAGTAAAAAAAAAAAGGCGAATTTTGTTTCGAGTTGATCGACTCCATTGGTTTAACGTTCCTCTCTTGTACAAGTGGAATCTCGCGAAAGCGTATAGTATAGTTTCGAAGATAAATTTTCAAACCGGTTTCACTCTATAAGCACGGGCCAAACTCGTTGAAGAAGAAGGAATTTGAAATCATGCGACAAACACATAGTAGAAAATACGTATATAAACATCTATATAAATATATGAATATATACGTATGTGTATTTGAAGATCAAACGATCCTTCTTCTCTTACTTCTTTTTCTTTTTTTTTTTTTTCTACTATGATCATTCTCGATCATCGACGAACGAAGCCATTTTTTTTATTCGCAGAAGAACCACAAGATACAAATCCTGATGTCTCGCTCAGATATATCCTACCAATCGATGTTCACTAAGTCTCCTCACGAACTTTATTCACGGACAAGTAGAATCCATATATATATATATATATATATATATATATGCCTTCAATATTTCATCAAGAAATAGCTATTATTTTGAAACTTTCTATTCTTAAAAGCATTCGAAAGAATAATTCATCAAGGAGGCATTGTTCTTTTCGTAATATCAAAAACTCCTTTAAAAACATCTAGACGAGCAATTTCTGTTGTTTCGAATAGGGCGCTACGTATGAACATTGGTATGCATAGTGAGTACATATACGAGCTGTTAGAATCACAAAGGAAGCTGGATTGGAACAAAGAAAGAAAGGAGAACCGATCAGAGACAGAAGGATCGTTCAGAAAGCCATCTTACACGAGCTTGGACAAATCAAGAATAATAAGTTTACAAGTTCGTCGACTTGTCTTTTGTTGAACACGAACGTTTTTTCTCTTTCTTTTTTTTTTTTCTTTTTCTTTTCTTTTCTTCTCTTTTTTTCTTCTTTTTTCATGCAAATTACTTCGAAGAAATTCCAATGGAATTTTAGAAAAACGCATTCGATTTGGAAAGAAAAAAAATGAGAGAAAGAGAAAGAGAAAGAGGAGAGAGGGTAAAAGAGAGAGGGAGATAGAAAGAGAGATACGATTTTCGAAAGTTAGTCCGATGAGAGCTGAGAGCAATGTCAACCGCCCACGCAGAAAAGACTAAGGGCTCTAAAGGAGGAGACTAACTCAAACGAGAAAGCATCCAGCTGCTCTCCAGACTTCTCTAGCATCTCTACGAGAGTTCTGCTTTTATAGCCTCAACTAAAGCCGGTCTTTGTTCGAGGGACCACCGAGATACGGCCCACGCGGGCCTTTCATATGAATAATACCTGAACTCGTGAGACCCAACCATGCCGAGTCAAGGGGCTGAGTTACAGTTATATACGTGTCCTATGTACATATATATATATATATATATATATATATATATATATATATATTTAAGTATATAACGCAACCCAGAGACTCGTAGACTTGGAAATATTCTCTCGATAATATTGAAATTTTTCCCCTACAATTCCAATTTACTCTCTCGATAAATCACAATTTTAATTAAGTGTTCGTTCCCACCGATACTTCATTCGTTATCAAGGATAATTAATCGTTGTTGATTCGTCGATAGATTTATCGTAGCTTTCTATATGATCGCTGTCAATCAGAGGAACTTTATCCTTTCTGTTATTCGTGACTAATAACGCTAAAAGACGGAAGAATTGAAATTGATTTCCAAGTGAAATTCCATACTTTCTACGTATAGATTAGATATAATTAGCTTTAGTGACCCTTAGATATCTCTTATTACGTGATTGAAAAAGGATTTCATTCTTTTTAGAAGATCTTTGAAGAATGATTCCACTGTCTGATTCACAGTTTCTTTTCTGAATGCATACACAGATACATACACAGTCACGTACGCGCATATAAATTTTTTCTAACGTTTATTTTCAAGCGTAATTTAATTATTGCTAATTAAAAATTATTCTCATTTATTTCGAAAATATTTATTCAGGATTTATCGTAATTAATCGTATTTTAATTTATCGTAGTATTAGAATGTACATAAGTGACGCATTTAACGTACGTCAATTACTTTCGAATTTATAGGTCACCATGCATAATGTCTATATCAACGATCTTAACGATTTAACGATCTTAACTATAGAGAGACTCGCTTAAGGAATCAACGCAACGTATACTTACCTGCTACGCATATGCGTACGTTCTTGTATTTTAAATGTCGTCAAGTTAACGCACGTACAAAAAGAATGTCTTTGACTGTGTAAGAGCATTGACACGCAAATAGCGATTTAAGCTTTCTTCTTGATACTGTCACGCGATACAACGTTTTAATCTGGCCACGTTCGTGAACATGGAAAACAAACTTACGTGTTTCGAGTAATAGTTTGAAATGGAACGAATACTTAAAAAAAAGGTTCTCAAATTACTTTACAAACATCAACTGATATTATATATTTGTATATTTTTTTTTTCTTTTCTTTATACATAACACTGCAATATCTTCGCTAAGATCGTTTTAGAAGGTATCAGAGAGAACAAAAAATAGATTATAAAAATAAAAAAAATACTTCGTCGTAAGATACGCCTAAGAAGATTTTAACAAAGTAAGATCGTATGAATGGGGGCTTAAGGCAGCTGAAAGAAGATTGGAGATCATGATCGAGTCACAACAAATAAGCTCGTTAATCTAGTCTTCCCTCGTGAAATAAACTGAGCAAGGAGAGGATTTTTTTTTTTCATTTAGCGATATGGACTCGTTGAAAGTCTAATTTCAAGGACAACTCTGCTAATCATCGAAACGAACGTTCTTTTTCATTTGTTTTTTTATTTCTTTTATCTTTTTCTTTTTTTTTTCTTTTTTTATTTTACGAGCCAGCTACGAAGAAAAGATTAAAAGAAGGCAGCTCAAAGCCGACTGGTTCTCATAAAAATCGGTCCATCGTTTCTTTCGTTGGTACGTAAGTACAATGGAAGTGATAAATAGAAAAGGGCTCATTTCGAGAGTCGAAAGAGGGAACTCGAAGGACCATAGATGGCTGTTAGAAAAGGGTTCGGCTCTTTTGTTTTCTTCCCATTCGATTCGCATTCTTAAGTTCCGTTTTTCGCTGCGTCAACCCCTCTCAACAGGCAAGCCATTGTGTTAAGAACACCACTTTCAGAACTGGCACTAAATGAACACGTTTCTTCGTAACATGCACATCCCGTTTAATATCTTTCCCATGTTTTTCTTTTTTTTCTTCTTTTTTCTTTCATTTTTTATTTATCCGACAGAAAAAAAAAACAAATGCGTACGTGTAATACTTGAACAAAATTATTCTACGTCGTCGAGAAAAATTCCCTTTTATATAATATTTTCACTAAAAATATTTGGTCTCTTCGCGATATATCATTCTTTATAACAATATATATGTATGGCACTTTCGAAATTAAAAATATATTGTCTTATCAATATAAATATATAAGCACATCCCAGCGATAATTAAATCATTTACATACTTCGATTCGATCGAATAATTATGAAGAAGTCTCAATATCCAAAGTCTTCGATTTTTCCTGCAACGGATACTCTTCGACGTCTAAGAAAGTCGTCTTATAGTATTGTCCTTGATTTATGTTTTCGAGATCCTGAGCTAATCTTTCTAAGAGATCTTTGAACACATAATTGTCTAAATTTTTGGCGATATAATACAAAAAGAGCCAATCTCCAAAATGATATTCCCGAGTAACTCTAACTACGTTCCAAGGATTATATTTCCCAGGACAGGCCATGGAGAAAAGAATTTTGTTAAACGCCTCACTTCTAAAGAAATAAAATATAATCGTAAAAAATATTTTTATAAAAAGATCAAAAGATAATTACCAACCTAGCATGTAATATCATCGTTATCAATCTCCAAATAAGCCCAAGCAAAGTGATGAAGGATAGAATAATGAACCAGTACCACAGGAATGTATAGATCTTCTCATTAATGATATTCAATGCCATCACGCAAAGAGCATCGTGAGTTTGTATCGTACCCGAAGAACCATATTTGTGGAATGTACACTTTGTTACCTATGAATCATTAAAACACGTAGAAAATATCTAAATGAAAAAAGATAAAGAAAGTATGATTCATACCTTGGGAAAGACAATATCGAGTGGCTCCATTTTTCCACTGTAACTTTTGTCTCCAATAATTTTACCAAGACTCATAAAGGCTCCACCAAGGAACCAATTGGTCAAATAAATTTGCGTTACAACATTAATGAAATTTAATATCTCACAAAAAGTGAGATAATAAGACCAAGTTCGATTGATGTAAATACGTTCGATAAATGCCTTTCGAATTTTTTGTATCTTTTGGTCAACATCGTTTTTCGATGGCACTTGGTATTTATCATTGACCTTCATTGCCGTTTCATGCAAACCCAAGCAAGCCACATGTAAACCCGAGACTAAATTCTTCAAACGACCACCTAAACACACACACACACACACATATCTTCAATATATTACTAAGAATATAGATATCTTGAAAATTCTGTTTAAGTCTTTAAATTTCAACGCTTCTGTTAATTCAGAGAAATCGAGCGAGGTAACAATCGTCAAACTGATAGTATTATTCATCTTCATATCATTTTTTAAAGAAATATTGTAAAGTATGATTATAAATGATATCAGCTGAGTAATTGTCATGAAATCTTTCACATTTAAATAAACTTCATGTAATCGCAGTAGTTTTTTTTTTACAATCGAATTACATTATTAAACGTTCAACTATCACAAATATAATGTTCTTGTATCGTAATAAGATATATTTTTATCAAATTCATACAAGACGATATTAATAACTTACCTTCTGTCTTTCGCCATATGTAATGTGGTAAATAAAAGAGAAGAGCTTGGAAAAATAAAACAAAAGGCACCCATTGATAATACGCATGATGAACAGTCTCATCATTTTTCCCAATTGGTCCAACTCCAGGATGTGGAATTTCTCCTTCATTCACGTACGATGCATTCATATGCTTCACCTATGAGTAAATTCGTTGCATCGATAAGGAACGTACGTAATTGCTCGTGTAACAGATTACAAGACTTTCGTTTTCACGGGACGCTCGGATATGAAAGGAATCGTCATTCCACGCATAACTAAATATAAACGTTCTTAAGACTTACCACGGTGAAAGTCGACGTAAAGAAGCAATAGGTTTCTATAACATGTGGATTTATCGATGAATCGGCTATGCATCTGTTTCCAAAAAAAAAAAAAAAAGAAAAAAAAAAGTTTTACACATGTGTTCAATACATTTTCTATTCTATATATTTATAAATATTTAAAAGATAAACGATTTTTATTTACAAAATTATACCTTATGTGTTCGCCGATATATTGTCTCGCAGACACCAAAAGACTACCGACGAGCAACGCCAAAAATGTGACCCTGTAGTGTAATCTGAAAACTGAAAAAAAAAAAAAAAAAAAATAAGAAAAAAAAATTATTTTCTCTCTTCAAAAATAAATTTTTGCTTATTTTTTTTTATCTTTTATTTCATATATATATATATATATATATATATATATATATATATATATATATATACGAAAGATATATATAAATACGATCGAATACACAAATAATACACAAGCACATGTGGCATATATCGATAAAGATGACCTCATGATCTATGACACTTTTAGTTTATCAACTAATAGAGCTAACAGATTTATAAGCTGTTATATACGATAAACACGAATTCTTCAAGAACGCAGACATTAAGAGCATTTACCAATATTATCAATAGCTGCTGAATCTTCGGCTACTTTAAGTTTTACGTGATCCTTTAGGACAGAAAACGTTGACAGAAACGTTGCCGCCATTACTAGAATGCAACGAGAATGCAGCACGAAGATTTAACGTAATTTACTGTCGTGTCTGTCCACGAGAATATGATTATTAAGCGGTTTTGTTTTTCTTCTTCCTTTTCTTTTTCTTTCTCCTTTTTTTTTCTTCTTCTTCTTCTCCTTCCTCTCCTCCTTCTCCTCCTCCTCCTTCTCCTCCTCCTTCTTCTTCTTCTTCTTCTTCTTCTTCTTCTTCTTCTTATAATTCTTCTTCTTCTCCTTTTCCTTCTTCGTTGGTCTGATAGTAAAGTCGTGCGACGGAAAGAATGTTTAACATTCGTAAACGCGTAAAGACGTTGCCATAAGAAACAGAACTTATGTTTCTTCGCTCTTAGTAATATCAACGGAGTTAAGGTGATCGAGCTCTTCGACCAACATCGAATCTCATGAACGACGTTATCACCAGCACGACGATTGCGCAGCAGCCTTCTCAAGTGTCTAATATGTAAGTCAAAAAATGTGGCTATCTTTCGAAGAGTGAGGTAACGTTATTGTGTGATGGTGTGTATAACTAGAGATAAGAAAGATAAAGCCTTTAGTAGTATAGATAGAATACAAAAAATACAATAGAAAGGGAGAGAAAGAGAGAGATAAAATACGTAAGTACAATGGCTTACGATAGTTACATTGTCGTTGAATCTTTTAACAGAGCTTTATGTCTTCTTTGTCATTGTCAACGTAAGTTTAGTATCAGTAATGTCTACACATCTACATATTTATTTATATATATATATATTATATCGTTACGTTTATATGCTAAATTATGTATACACACATCGTAAAATATCTTTAACGTATTCAAAAATTTCATTTAATTAAATTTATTCTTTGAAATTATCTTTCATTGAAATATTCTTTGATTTTCTTCGACATCTAATACGTTCGATTAATCAATGTAAGCGGAAAAATATTTGATCATGATTTCTCGTTATCTTGATTAAGATGGCTTATCATACATTTTTTGTTCCTCTCTAATCTATAACACCGATTTCTGTTTCATTCGACGGTAATCAGTTATCGTTTATAATCTCCACGATGGGCGTAAAAGCATAGATTTCTGGGTCAAATTGTTATTGGCTAGCACACGTAATTATGTATATTATAAACTGTATTATGCCGGTAGTAAAGATTACGAAATGTAATTTATACCAAGGTTTAACGTATATTGCTTTTTCTGTTATTGTTAGATATAGATGTTACTAGGATGATAATAATTACTTGACTTACTAATCTAGTAATAAAAACAAAATAATGTAAACAAATATTCCTATAGGTTTCTTCGTCGGACAATTGTTTTGATATAGAATATAATATTTCCTTGAGTATTTTTTTTACCATTCTATATTATCTCGTCATGAAACTTTTACATTTTTATAATTTAATAATACGCGGTGAGTTTCAAAATGGAAAACAAATAAAGATAAGATGTCGTCCCTATTAATACTTCTATTACTGTATTCTATGATTGTCCGGAATGATGATTCCATACAGAGAACGAAAAAAGCTCGAATAATTTCGAAATCATATCGATAAAATACCAAGGTATTTTGTTATCGATCACGGGAAATATAATTCTCCGAAATAAAGTTACGTGCTAATTAACAGGTACTTGTTCCTAACCTCAACGATACTATTTGGAATATGAAAATTTATGATAAATAATGCAAATCGAATCTCGAATCTTATATAATTGATATCGATAAATATAAAATCTTAATCGGAATATAACGAACGTTTTCTCCGCCCTCCCCCTTTGTTTTGTTTGAATATATGCCCAGTATGATAGATAGGTAAATAATCGTAAATATACGACTATGAGAGATTTCGTTGGAAGAATCGAGGAGAAGAAGAAGAAGAAGAAGAGGAGGAGGCTGAGTTAGTAAGAGAGTCCTGTAAAGCAGAGAAGAAGCAGAGAGAAACGAAGAAGGCCATGAAGCGCGTGCAGCTACGAAGGTGGAGGGACTTTGACCGGCCGTTGCCCTCGTGCCAGGCCAGGCCGAGCCAACAGAACGAACGAGTATTCCAAAGAAGATCCTGTCCTCTCCCTTCTTCGTTCCTTTACGTGCACGCCGAGCTTTGTCGTCGTCTTCTTCGTTGTCGTCGTCATCTTCGATACCTACTCGGTACCTATGCTCGTTTGCTCTCACAATCTCTTTCTTCTTTCTCTCTTTCACATTTACGAATCTTCGTCTACCGTCCGTATGTACATATATACACGCACACACACACGCACGCACACACACACACACACACACACACACACACACACACACAGATTACATTTATCCATACATTCATGTAGCACGTATGAACAAAGCTGGACTCGGTGAAAGGTAGAAAACGTTAACTCGTTAAGCTCATATTTTACCGTGTTTTTAGTCGAAACGTGATCAAATAAAATCTCCCTTTCGGTCTAACAACATGTCTCTTAATTTTTTTTTTCTTTGACAAATAATAAGGATATTTTTATCACAAAAAAAAAAAAGAAGCAAAAAAGAAAGCAAAATAAAAAGAAAGCGTATTCGTTATAAGCACATCCGTTTTCTAGAATATTTCCCTAAGGCAAAGATATACTCAAAGAAGAGGAAGTTTTAAATACCGGTAGCACGGGTTCCATATCTAGTTAAAGAATAGAAAAAGACGTCCAATCAAGTTTCTTCGAAGTAACATCGGCAACCTCGACCCTGTCGTCTCGGTCTTCGTGATCAGAATATAATTATCTTTGGATCACTAGATTTTCCACATCCCACTCACATTTCAAGATCGTAAAAGTAGAAGCTTTGCGTGAAGTTAGAAAAATATGGATTACGTTAATGTTGATCGTGTATCGTTATACGATACCGTTCATCATACGGTAATCGTTAACCTAATCGGACTACGACCTCGGTCCGATTTCTCAGTTATGACTATAATTCTTTAACATCCGTCGTAGAAACATAGATATAGATCTCACTTATCGTTTTACCGCGTGTAATCGCGTTTAAACCGTAGAAAGTAGAAATGACGGTAGACAAATTATAATAATAATAATAATAATAATAGTAATAATAATAATAATAATAATAATGATAATAGTAATAATAATAATAATAATAATAATAATAATAATAATAATAATAATAATAATAATAATAATAATAATAATAATAATAATAATAATAAAGATTTATAACAGAACGTAATGTCGTTAAATTCATAATACGATCAGAGTTAACATTGGAGTAATAGACATTAATTTTACTATAGCGGCAATACAATAATTTTCCTCTTAGCAGCAGCACCCTAATCCGTCCATGTTACGGGGGGGGACCTGAAATTGTTCGACCCTCAAATGTTGCCTGGACATGAGTGAGAGTAAGAGAGATAAAGAGAAGGGGGAAGAGAATCGCAGTTTTGCTCCTGATCGTTAATCGCAAACCGGAGCACACGCACGTATAAATGTTCCCCCATGTTGCACATGCACCTACGTGATCGACGCCGATCCACGTAATGAATCTCAACAATGTGTAGGTAGGAATCGTGCAGGGTCATTCGTTTATATACTCTTTAGAATTCAGCCAAAGGTCGTTCCTGCGTTTAAACCTCTCTCTCTCTCTCTCTCTCTTTCTCTCCCTCTGTTTAACCGGAGATCGATAATACATCGAGATAAACGCGACGTCGTCCAACATTCCCTCGTCCTTTTATTCTTTTTTCTCTCTTTCCTTTACCACCGTTCGACCTTTTTAAGCAACGAACTCGTATAACCAGTCTCTCGACTCCGAACATTTTATCGTGGTATACGTATATATAAACGACGAAGCGTTATTTCGAAAATTATTTCGATGAAAATTCGTCGAGTGTACGGTCGTGAGAAATTGAAATAAATTTCGTGATTATATCTTGCTGATAAAAAGTGAGAGATTAAGAATATAGATAAAATCAAATTAATTTGTACTTACTTTGAACAAATTTTGTTACGGGACACACACAGATACTACAATTTTGATAAATCATAATCCATTCATTGACATATTTACTTAATATATCATCAACCTAAAAAAATATAATGAAATAACGAATTTTGAGAATTAAGGGCATTGTTACTATCGATCATTTTCTAAAAAGAAAGAGAATTAAACTAATACAGAACACGTCTTTAACGTCGAATCATACGACGACACGTGAAATGTTAATGGTTTTTTTTTTTTTTTCTCTTAATCAGCACATTGCGCACTCGCTATATGTATAATACCATAGTCTTGAAACGTACACAAATTCAACAAAGATTCAGGCTATTTTATTTCGCTGATATTTATTTCTTTAATTTTACAAAGAACATTCGTATTAAAGTGTACAACATAAACTTGGGCATATTGAACGATGGAAATTATTGTTTTCGCGGACTACCACCGGTCGTTCTTAGAGCTGCCACGAAGAAAAAAAAAATATATATATATATGTAAAAAAAGTGCGATTTTTCTCTACAAAATCGGTACGACGAGTCCCCCGAAGTCGTAGAATCGTTAAAAGGAAGGAAAAGAAATAAAGGGAAAAGGACAAAAAAAAAAAAGAAATAAAATAAAAGAGAAAAAAGGACACGGATCCTTTCTTCGATTACTTACACGCCTAAATACAAATTCTCTATTATCGCAGAAATTACATTCTCTCTCTCTCTCTCTCTCTCTCTCTCGCTCTCTTTCTCTCTCACTCTTTCTCTCTCTCTCTCTCTTTCTCTCTCTCTCTCTGTCTCACTTTTTTCTTGCGGTTCTTTTTCTTCTAACGTCACTTATTAGCTACAATGTATGTACCTATTACCACAATCATTATATTTCGTCAAATATTACGTCGACGAAGGGGAACAGAAAAAAGATGCAAAAAAGGGGAAAGACCGATGACTATGATGATGATAATGATGATGATAATGACGATGACGATGACGATAACGAGATGACGTTGATGACGATGATAATTATATGACGGTGATACGTTTATGTTGATAAAAGATGAGCGATGTTCCTTTTCAATGATCTTCATTGTCGTTTATCGATGTCCTCTAAAGCAAAATTGTCATCTATTTATCTAATAAAAAAAACAAAAATTCATATGCTTATATGTATATATATATATATATATGTATATATATATATTTATATCTCGTCTTTTATCGTTTCTAAACAAGTGGCACGAGCAAAGGCACGAATACATGCGAACGATTATCGTATTGCCTTCCTCCTTTCTATACACGGAGCTCCAACAGTTGTGAACAATGACGAAGATTATGGTTGGCAATTTTGCATTTCTTTTTTGTTTTTCCTTTTCTTCCTTTACTCGGTACAATATATATGTACACATATATATATATATCCGTTTGTGTATATGTTTTTTATCGCTCTCCAACTTACGTATCTCTCTTTTTCTTGCTAACGCAAATAAATGATAATAAAAAAAGAATGCTTATACACGTTGGCACTTTACGAAGAACGAACGTGTCATAAATGTCGCAAGCACAACTCGAAGGAGGAAGAATAAATGGCTTGGTCTCTCTTAAGGGTTTTTACTTTTCGTATTATTACTATTATTACTAGTATTACTATTACTATTACTACTATTATTATTATTAATTTTTTTTTTTATTATCATCATTATCTTCATTATTATTACTATCATTATTATTGTTGTTGTTATTATTATTATTATTATTATTATTATTATTATTATTATGATTATCAACAGTAATTATGCAAAAATATCGCGCCGGATATTTTCGAAAAATATCTGCGCCGACATATGCTTTTTAGGACTTCGTAGCTCGATGTATATGATCTAAAAAAAGGGGGGGGAGAAAAAAAGGAAAAAGAAAAAAAAAAGAAAAAAAGAAAAAGAAAAATAAGAAAAAGAAACAAAACAAGGCATACGAAAAACATGAAAATCATTATTATGGAGTGTTTTCGATTAGTTTCTCGACAGTCTTAGAAGGCGCATTGATTAGAAGCGCAAAATTGACAATACTTCTTTTTTTTTTTTTTTTTTTTTTATATCTCGCAGTATCTTAATTCTTTTTATCATTCTATCAATCCATAGTCTTTGCCGTAAAAACGAGCGACGCTCGTTCGAGAATGTTCTGAAAGGATCATAAACGCGTGGGTTCAAGGGTTACCAGGTCCAGTCCTTGAAAATTGATAGAAAGAACCTATCGCATCTTCCTTCCTCGTATTCTAATATATTTTATCGAATATGTCAAATAATCTTTATAACGTATTCCAATATACATCATCACAAGTCATATATAGTATGTATATTATTTATCAAACTTCACATTCTTCTTTAACTGTTAATCGATCATTCTATTTCCTTGATCGATCATAGTTTACATTATTTGTCGTAAGATCTATAACAATATGGTTATCAAAAATATTCTATTTTGTTTTTCCAAAATATTACGCTCTAACTTGGTCGAACTCGTATAATTAATTGCACGATATATATATATATATATATATGTATATATGTATGTATATATATGTATGTATGTATGCAACATATTAATACGTTCTTAAAAATTAAACGCTTTTATTTGTTTATTTATTTATCCGGTAACCCCCTAAGCACGCCGGGACGGTAATTATTATGTCGTCGTATAGATAATACAAAAAAAAAAAAAAAAAAAGAAAGAAAAAAAAAAAACATACAAGATACAAATAGGTGTATATGTGTGTTATACAAATATTCGACTGTCGTGTAAATACGCAATAGGCGTTCACCCTATACATATGCAAATATATATATATATTAGAAAAAGAAGAACGTTTCGTCTTATTTTGGCCCCTCGATTACACGTGGCAAAACCTTATGAACATTCGCTTTATGTTCATAAGATAATACGTACATACATATTATGTCTTTTTGTGCGTGGAATGCAATATTGCTTTTCAGCTAAGACGGATATAAAGTATATTAGATGTATAATCAGTATCATAGTATCTACATATTTTCTTGTTTTTTTTTTGCTCTTTTTTCATTTCTCTCTTTCTTTCCTTCCTACACATCTTCATTTTTCTTTCTCTCACATACATACGCACGCACACATACACACTCACACAAATGCTCTCTCTGCCTCTCTCTCTGTCTCACTATATATTCATATTTATATATATATATATAATATATATTTATCTTTCCCGTATAGATAAAGGACGACCTACAATATACAATACAATATGATCCTATTGCTTACTATATAAAAAAAAAAAAAAAAAAAAAAAAAAATAATTGATAGGAAAAAAGAACAACGCTTTTCTGGAAGGACGGCGTGGTGGGGAAAAACAGAGGTCTCTGTAAAAGGAGCCCAAGAAGAAAATGGCGTGTAACGCGAAAATGGAAAAGCTTCATCAAATAAGATTATATTAAATGATGAAGGATTTCATTATTTTCTTTTCTCTTACTTTTACCAAACGAATATCATCGAGAAACTTTATCTGTTTTCCTGAAAAATAATATAAAGATTAATCTCGTATATATCCGTGCGATTAAAAAGTAAGAAAAATCAAAAAGAAACGAATGGAATGTTAAACGGCGACAATAACATCCACTACGTCATGAGAATGAGAGAAAAAAAAATCTTTTTCGCGTTTCCTTCTTTGAGTTGTCCCATCGGCAGTGCAAATATTTTAGTCTTAAAGTAAAGCAGCAAACAATGAGGAAGAAAGAAGATAAGAAAGGAAAAAAGGATCTTTAGAGATGGACACACAGGATGGTTGGGATGGAACAACTTGACCATAGTAGTGTACCGGTGGTTCGTGAAAAGATAAAGGAAAGGAAAATAAAAGAAGATAAAAAGGATAGAAAAGTGGGGGAGAGAAAAGGAAGAAAAAAGAACAAACGCCGTCCCTCCATTTTATCACACGATCGGAGACCGGCGAAGGTCTACGAGTTCCAGAAATACTTAAAATATATATCTACGATGACGTATACGAAATCGTTTTTTCGATCGCTACTCGAGAGCCTTCACACTTTCTCCATAATGTATGCTATGGGGGTTTCCTTCTTTTTTTTTTTTTTTTTTTTATTTTGTTCGAAAGTTTACGAACCAAATGCAAAACAAGATTTTTTTTTTTTTTTCTATATATGCTTGGCGCAGTATGAAAGGCGAGAAGCGATCGAACTAACTAATCGTTGATCTAACGTACATTTTTCTTCTTTTTTTTTCTTTTTTTTCTTTTTTTTTTTTCTTTTTTTTAAAAATTCTATATCCATGAGTTGTTTCTCTTGTTCTTGTTCTTTTTTCATCGCCTGAATCTACCTGTAGAATTTTTTATATAAGGCGATCGACGTGCGAAGGATAGATCAGATTGTCGAATGGCAATCGCAAGAGTCCGTTTCTCAAAGTAAAATAAGAATTATGATAGATCATAAATCAAACGGAAAAATAGAATAAGCGTGGAAAAAAAGAAAGAAAAGAAAGCAAGATTACAAAAATAATCAGCGCTATGCGTTTGATTAACAGTTCTTTTTTTTTTTATTTTTTTATTTTTTTTTTATTTTTTTAAAGCGCTATCGAGAAGCATGTGTCATTATATAGATATGGCTCAATCCTTTCGTGGAAAAAATTATTCGAATAATCATCATGATTATTAAAGGAAGAAAAAAAAAATCACGGGAGGATTGAGCAAGAAAAGGACTCTTGCGATTGGTGGGACTTCCATGAAAAGATCTTCCATGATACGTCTTCGACTTTCTTTCTCTTTCTTTTTCTTTCGTCAAAGATAAAAAACGACGATATTAATGGATATTTTCGTTGTTCTTGGGGGGATCCCATTTTGCACCGTAAGATCGATTTTTACGATCTTGAGCAAAAAAATATAACCCCTATGATGATGTCCTACGACAAACTGGCTCTAAACAGACTCTTTACCTTGTAGCTTCAAGGCCAAGTCGGATACGAGCTGTTTGTAGATCAACGGATCGATGTTCTTACCAAGTTGATAAAGAACGAACCAATCGCCTATTTGACAATTTTGAGCGATCGTTTCGATGTCGTGCTTTTCTGATAGGCGAGAACGTGTGCGTAATAACATCAAACGTAGCCTCGGTCCTGCGACGACGGCAGCGCGATATGCCAAGCTAAGACCGCTTAAAATCGACAGAATAATGAACCAGAACCAGAGAAACACGTAGATTTTCTCATTGACGATGTTCAACGGTAGAACGCAGAGACCGTCGAATTTTTGTACGGTACCGGACGCACCATATTTGTGGAAGGTACATTTGGTGACCTTCGGGAAAACGCGGGACATAGGGTCGTCCCGATCTTCAGGCTCTAATTCCGTGAATTTGACGACGTCCGCTCCATACGTCGAGAATTCTCCGTCCAGGAAAAAGTCCATGAAATATATTTGTCCGACTACGTTGATGAAGTTTAAAATTTCGCAGAAGAAAAATCGGAATGCATAGAAGTTTTGGGAATGCAAATTCAAGGCAAAATAATCTACGAGTAATTTTCGTCTCTCGCATTTCGTTTCCTCGTTTGCAACTGGACAATTTAGATCGAGCATGAGCATTTTTATTCTGCCACCTTCCCAAGTTTTCCAAAGATAACGTGGCACGTAGAAGAGTATCGCTTGGAAGAAGAGGGTGAAACATACCCACTGATAATACTTGTGGTATTTAATATCGTCGACGCCTTCGACGTGACTTCGTACACCTGGTTGTACAACGTCCATACCAACGACGCCGCCACGGTTCGGGATTGTAAAGGTCGAATAGATCCAGCAATAAGTGTCCATCACGTGGGGCGGTATTTCATCGACGATGCAGTCGATCGGATCGCCGATATATTGCCTTGAGGTTACAAGTAAGGAGAAAGCGATTAGTACGATCACGGTTGCTTTATAGTGCAATCGAAAGACATTATTGTCGATGCACACACTGTCTAGCTTGAGTAGACCTTTCACCGAGCCAAAAACGTCGAACATGGCTGCTGTATTTTTTGCCGATCGTCGATATTTTTTAAATTTATTTTCTCTTCCTGTAGTTCTTCGTCGATCGTAGTTGATTAATTCGTTCCGGCACTCGTTTTCTCTTTCTTCTTATTAAAAACAACGATCACAATGATATCAAGAATTTCGTTGAATAACGCGACGTGACGCCGTGGTGCCGATTAGTCGTTCGTCGTGTATTTCCTTTCTCAACAGTCGCGTGATCTCGGTTTCTTTCTTTATTTTCTTTTGCGCGCGCTTTGTTTCTCTCTTTTTTTCTTTTTTCTTTTTTTTTTCCTTCCTTTCACGCTCTTCGTAGTTGAAAGCGGTGCAACGACCACCGTGTGTGCCTGTGCCGCGCGTTGGCTGCTCTTTTTTATAAGCGAAAACGTGAACGAGCACGTGCTTGATCGAAAGAAGCGCGCGGCGTTCTGTACCTTCGAAAATTACTACACGCACGACTGTACGACAATGCTGTACTACGACCGTCCTCTAACACACCGAGCGTCACCGAGCAGCTATCTCGTAATGGCCGCGTTCAGAAACGCCGTACGACATGAGGACACACCGCGCGTTCTACCGGCGTTGCTCCCTTTTGCTTTTCTCTTTCTCCTTCCTGCGCGCCCTTTCTCTATTTCTCTCGCGCTCCTTCTCCTCTTTCTTTCTCTCTCTCTCTCTCTCTCTATCTCCCTCCCCTCTTACTTCTTCTACGGCTCGTCTGTTGGTCTTTCTTTCTCTTTCTCTTTCTCCCTCTCTCACGTTCGTTTACGCATACACTACGCTTTCCCTCCCTCTTCTACGCTAGGACCAACTCGTCGACTGCAGGCCGATGTCGGGAGCCGAGAACTGTTCGTTGCTTCTGCTTGTAAGGGGAGATTCCGTCCCCCCTCCCCCCCATCCCCACTTTTATGACGCGACGATACCGTCTCCCCCCTACGGAACGCGTAACTACTACGAATGCCGTCCCACGATCTCCCTCTGTCTTTTTCCAATGCGCACGCGTACTTAACCAATTTCTCTCTATGTTCGTCTCTCTTCCTTACGTATTCTCACTATCTTTCTCTTTTTCTTTACTCTTATTTGGTCTCTTTCTTACCTATCTCTCTTCTTAGCCTTTTAACGCTCAAACCATGGGGGCACGCACTACGCGAAGTTCGGACAATTTCGGACAAAATCGAATGAGATCGTGACTCAGTTCTTCCCACCATTGCTCCGTCGCGTTCCGAAGCATGCGCTGTAGTACGCGGCAACAGCGGCTGCAGTGGCGCTGTTACCATGGTAACCAACGGCCGAGCGCATGGCGGATATTTGCCGGGGATCGGAGAAAAGAGAAATCTATTTATCCAACAAAGCTACACATTTTATTTGAAAGAGTATCAACTTACCAAATTATTATCGACCTTCAATCTGTCTGTTGATAACATTAAATAGAATCGTTAAGAAGTCTTGCCAAATATAATGAAAAAAATTATTTTAACAAAGTATAAACAATAATTTGATTTGTTTATTTTCCAACGACTAGTTCGTTCATCGGACATTTAATAGTTTTTGTAATACGTATGCGTATAAATAATTTAGATTTCATTCAAACGTCAGATAATCGATCAGACATCGAGATAATCGAGAAAATCGTTTCGTACAATTTGTATGCCAACAAAGATGTTCCCGGAAATGAAATAACACACGGGAGTGGTATTTAATGTTTAGCTTGAGGTAAAATGTGAATAAATATATACTACGTGGGAGTGTCGATATTTCTCACGGTCTTTCGTTCCTTTCGATAAATCTCGTCAATTGATATAGTACAAAGATTCTTTATAATTGTATACTTCATGATTACAATGGAGTTTCATATTATTAAACATTAATATTTATATAAGAAATCTTTCTATTTATCTAATTGACTGAGTTAACGCGACATTAAAAAAGTTACAGTAACAATAAGATCAAAGTCTCGATTGAGTCTATTGTTAGAAACAAATGTGGCTGTTATCCGTTCTTGTGAAATTATTATAGCATATGATGTAATTAATACTTCGCGAATCGTCATGAGTACCGAGAATTTAAGAATAGAACTTCTTCACTGACAAGAGGATAGGATCGGATAACAAAAGATATGAGAGGCACGATGATGATTATGGTTGAATAACGTTTTACTCTTATTTTAAATTTAAAATAATTACTGAGAAATAGAGTTTTATATTATTTATTTTTAGATCGTTTTATTTGAATAATAAATAAAACTTAAAGAAATGTTACTTTAGAGATTAAATAATTTTTAATCTCTAAATAATTTTTATTTTTTAAAACAATTTGTTTCAAGTATTATCAACTTATGGTCTTATCATCGTGCTATCAGATAATTTAATTAAAGAAAAAAAAATTCTTTAGTATACGCATAATAATGAAAATAAAAAATATTTCTTATAAACGATTATTTGATGAATGAAAGACACATTAGACAATGAAAGTCCAAGGTCGGTCCTGTGGCGCAACGGATAACGCGTCTGACTACGGATCAGAAGATTCCAGGTTCGAATCCTGGCAGGATCGGTAGTTTTTTTTTTTTTTTTATTAATATATTGTAATAATAATTTTTTTAACAATATTATTTATATCTATAAATATAAATTTATATTTACGTGAGTTTTATTTTTGTAAATCTTTATAAGTTTATATTTGTAAGTTCACTTTTACTTTCGTTATTTCTATTAACATGTATATAAATTATACGACATTGTCTTAAATTGAAATATAACACGATAACCATAGAAATTTTTTTTATATTTTAAATAAAAAACATCATATAAGAACGCGAAAAGGAACTAATCGGAATCAATTCAACGGTCCAACTAACATAAGAAGCGGAAACACACATTGCTTTAATCAGTAGGTATGAATACTATCTTCCTGTCTATTGTATATTATGCTCGTTGTTCCATAGACTTAAAACAGTCGTCTATCATTGGAAAATATATTTCTTATCGTAAATCATGAAAGACGAGGTCAATTTTGCATTCATATATTAGTTTTTGTTCGTGCCACGTGCGTGCCTAAGGCAGAACAATCTGAAAGAGAACCGCTGATGCCAGTCAGCGCTTACTCACGTTTCTCACGGTCGAAGCATTCGAAATACATACAAGCCTGCATACCTTTAAGCCCCGTGCTTTCTCGATCCTCGGATCCTTTCTACGTTAAAATGAATGAGATAGTCACGACTTTACTTTAATGTCGAACAAGAAAGCCTTTCGGGTCTTTCACAATGTTGCAAAAAGGGTATGCTACGCAGGTTAAGAAAAAAAAAAAAAAAATAAATAAAATCTGATTGGTGGGATTACTTTCACTGGCATCGTTAAAGCACCTATCGAACAACGATTATCTTTTGTTCCGAATAAGAAACGCGCGGTAGAATATAAAAGGATCTGCTTAACGTCATGGAAACTAATTGGAAGCAAGCGTAGTCGGATGGGTCAAATAAATTAACCCATTGCGGTTGCTTCTTTTAAATATAAAGAAGGGTTAGTTGTAAAAAGCATGTAAAACGAGAAGGGCCATCAAGAAGAACGCCGAGGACGTTCACGAGGCGCATGGAATCCTTCTCTCATTACTTTTCTCTCACAAAATCCACCAAATTTCAAAATTCATCTGCAGTTTCCTACTTCGTCGTACATAAACCTATACTTATATATATATATATATATATATATATATCGGTGTTACGAGAAAAGACATGCAGCTGTTTATAGGTTAGAGATTATATTTTACAACGATACATATACAAGTTAATTTAAATCAAACGAAACGTCAATTAATCGATTGCAACGAAATTTTTTACGATTATGTAATACAAGGTGATTCAAAAATTGTCATATAATTAAAACAATGTAAGGTCGACGATCCGCCCTCGAGCCCCGTCCGTTATTATACATATTCGGACCCCGTATTCTCAGTATGACTTCTGGGAAGGCATTCCTTCGAATTGCCAAAGAATTTTTTAACAGGAGTGGTTTCTCTTACCTGTGGTCTGCGGACAGGTATCGACAAGGCACGATACTCGATACGTCAGGTACTTATACATATATATATATATACACGTGTATATATATATATTTATATTTTTATGTATAGGTACCGAGTACCTGCGACTCCTCGTAGTCAACGCTGAAAGGTCGGGGGAGGGAAAGAAAGAAAGAGAGGGAGAAAGGAGAGAAAGAGAGGGGCCGGTTTTTCTGGTTTTGGTGTGCCTCAACCTTGCAAGCTTTGCTTGCTCCTCTCGTGAGGTTTACGTACAGGAAGATGCCTACGTGTTTTAAAGCGACGTCTTCGACCACTTATCGTTACGAAAAAAATCTTACAGATGTTAATTGTATCGTTTCTCTCCTTTCTTTTTTATTCGACAGATACGTAAGTTTATTTTCTTTTTTTTTTGATCAATAAAGATGATATTAGATTTCAAGGGATTTCGCTTTTGCATGGCTCTGATCTTTCCAAAATTACATTCCTCATTCTTTTCTTTTGTAATTCAAAAATGATTTATTCGATATCCGGTTTAACGTTTAATCATAGGTATAAAATTTAATTTACCGTTATATCTCTCTTTCTCTCTCTCTCTCTCTCTCTTTCTCTCTCTCTCTCTGTCGTGATAGACACGCAATTCACCTTCGACCTTGGTCTGTTAAACGAAAAAAATATCTTATTAACTTTTGATCTTTATTTTTGGCATTCATATAAGATACCAATAAATAACAATTTTTTTAATACAAACTTAATTATCCGATTATACTGTTATATTGTAGTAGATATACATATATATATATATAAATTACTGTAGCATTGAAAATATTGATGTTCTCATTAAGATAAAAAGTTTGAAGTACGTTAATTATTTTTTATTTATTTTTTCTTTCTTTCTTTCTTTTTTTTTTCTTTTTTTTTTTTTTTTTTTTTTCAAGAACATAAAATTTCAATTCTATCGACTTTAGTTGACTTACGTTAAGTTCTGCATTTATATGATACACCACATTTCTCCGCCGATAGTTTTTCTTCATTAAGTATAAATCGTACAACTAACATAGAGTCGCCATCTATCAAAAGGTATTAAACTTCCGGTTTTAACTATGTAATTTTTTACAGTACAATTTTATTTATTCTGAATAACATTGTGTTTATACAACGTTATATAAAATGCAGTGATTTGTTTTTAATTATCTCCTGATTATTACGCATTTGCATAGTGGTCATTACAAGCATATTTCATAGTAACGGCTTGGTAACTGGACGAAGGAAAATGTCGACCGTAAGTAATGTCTTATACAATCAATAATTTATTTGAGTTTCAAAATACATCGTAGTTATTCGTTTCAAAATATTTAGATAATTTGTATAATTGGATTATATATTTTTCGAATACATTTTAACAAGGATTTGTTTATTTCACATTAGCAAGAAATCCTTTATTCACCAAGTGAATGGAGTAAAAGATTTAAACCGGAAGAATTAATATCACGGTTTTTAATTCTTGCAGTGAACGGTATGATTACTGTTATATTTATGTTTATAAATTTTAATTAGAAAACAAATCCTTCTTTTATTATATTACAGTAACGAAAAAAGCACGAAACACTACGAAGTGTCTTTTAGACATCCCATATGGTCCAACAGAGCGTACGAAATATGATATTTATGGAACCGACTTACCCAATGGTACCAATGCGTAACTAAAAAAAAAATTAAATAAAAATTTACTTGTACTTTTTTTTAACTTTTTAGATGCACCAATATTTATATATATTCATGGTGGTTATTGGCAAGAATTAAGTAAAGATTTCGGAGGATTTTCAGTGCCAGTTCTTGTCGCCAATAAAATTAAAGTTGTATTGATCGGATATGATCTATGTCCTAATGGTAAAATCTATTTATAAATCTTTATTATTATTATTATATATAATAATAATATATATAAAATAATAATAATAATAATAATAATAGTAATAATAATAATAATAATAATTTATATCGTGTTTAATAAAAACAAGAACGCAAAATTAACTCGTTGATTTTTCAGTTAAATTACAGGATATAATTTCTCAAATAAAAATTGCAATTGAGACAATTTTAAGTTCTGCTGTAAATTCTGGATGTCGGTATGAATACTTATAACGCTAGAATACGTTAATTCTTATTACGAAAAGGTCATATATGAAGTTTATTTGAATTGATATCGCGTAATATTATTGAACATTAATATACTACAGATGCGTTTGGATATGCGGTCACAGTGCTGGTGCACATTTAGCAGCCGCATTTTTACACGATACAAAATGGATTGAATGTATGACGAAGCGAGGATATTTTCAATTGATAAAAGGTCTGTTGCTCGCTGGCGGAATTTATAATTTAGGACCTCTTACCAATACCTCGTATAATGAAGCTTTAAAACTTTCGGAGTAAGTATCATTTAATTTTTCGTTTTTCATATTTCCCACGTTATATCTTTTAACGATTTTCTTTTAGAGATGATATTAGAGAATTAAGTTTTTCTACTCTCGATACTAAAGAATATAAACCTATTAAAAATTTAAAAGTAATCGTTACTGTAGGAGAGTGTGATTCTCCTGTATTTATTAACGAAACACGTGAATATGCTCAAGTAAGTTATTACAATACATAAAATTTATAAAATTCATATATGTGAATTCATCAAGTTGAAAATAATATTCTTTTTCTCTTTTTTTTTCTTTCTTTCAGAAAATTATGTCTTTTGTGGATAACGTAGAGTATATTTTATTACGCGACAACATTGATCATTTTGATATCGTAGAAAATTTATTAGATACTGAATTTGTTTTAACACGATTAATATTGCAATATATGAATGTATAGAAACACGAATACTTAAAGTATATAATTAAAAACGAAGCATACATATATACTTTTACACAAGTTTTACGATAATTTATCAATTAAATGGTTTTAATTGTAATTAAATGTTTATGTATTATTCATTATTTGAATTCTTGATTTCTACATATAAATACAATTATTTTAATGTTTAAATATACATATAAAATACTTAACACTAAAGTGCTAAGTTTTTCTAAACTATAAATGTCATTATAGTGATCAAAGTATACATATTTTGGTTTTGTTCGCAGTCATTTTGGTTTATTTTTTGAACTTCCTATAATGGACATTCCTATCGAATTTGTTGTATGTACTTGTTCTGCTGGTACAAGAAGGTGCACGATAGTTTTATTTTGTTTTGTTCCGTTATTATTTCCATTATTATTTGTATTTTGTCGATTAGAAGAATGTGGTAAATGTATAATAGTATTAACGGAACTCACATCAACTACTTGTTTTACCACAGATAAAGATTTTATGTTTGATTTGTTTGCAGTAATATTTCTTGGATTTACTTTTAAGTAATTATTTGTAATATTCTTAACATTGATAATACTTTTACTTGCCAAATTTGCAGGTATCACCAAAGCCTTGTATGTATTCTTTGAAGGAAGTATAGCTGTTTGAATTTTAAAATTAGGTACCTCTACTTTTGTTATAGCTACATCATTTGTAAGATCAATCACTTCTTTTGTTGTTCCATTTCCCGAATTTTGCAATTTTTGCTTGTTGTCTTCCCAAGTTGTAGGATGTTTTGCAAAGGAACGTACACGTAACAGAGGTTTACTACCTCCTGTTGCTTCATCGCAGTCATTGTCCACCAGCATAATTTCATCTGTTTTATCTAATTCAACATAAATACTTCAATAATTAGATAAATACAAATCTTTACATAGAATTATATTAATTCTTTTTAAATAATATATATAAATCTTTGATCTTACCTTTAGCATCATTGTTATTTAATGTGGATGATTGTTGAATAATTGATACTTCTGATTTTATTGCTGAACTTGATTCTTCATTCACCTTTTCAGAAATTCCTACGTTTATATCATATCTTACTTCATTTACATTTTTTATTAACACATCTTTATCTTTATCCTCACATGTATTTGTTAAATCATTTTTTGAACTAGTCTCATTTTCCAAGATATGTTTGTTTTTGTTTTTATTTTTTTCACTGCTATTAATACTAGCTTTATCTTCTTCACCTTCATCTTCATCTTCTACAATATCATTTTCATCTTCGTCATCTTCATCATCCTCCTCACTGTGTTCATCCTCATCTTTAGATTCTATATTGTTATCTTCGTCATCATCATCATCATTTTCTGTATCTGCCTTATCTTCTAATAAGGAATTTTTCATTTCTTCTTGTTTTTTCACATAGTCTTGAAATACTTGAGATAATTTCTTTTCTCCGATCTCTCGATTTGTACGTAATTTTTGTGCAAGTTCATGATCTTTTAAGGCTGGATCTTCTTGTTTATTTTCCAAAGATAGAGAAAATGTATCCCAATAATCATTGCGCCTAGCACGTTGTAAGTGTTCTCCCAAATTAGTAAATGCCTTTTTAGCTATAACAGTTATTAGTTTATTATAAAATTATTCTTTATTACAGTTTTAAACCTTTCGCTATGGGTGACTAGAGTCACTCGATATTAAAAAAAATAAAAAACAACGAAAAACTTTCTAAGGAATAAGAAGCAAATTTGAAATTTGAAATGTAGATTTTTTGCACGGAATCCCACTAAGCGATTGTGTTTTGATATGCAGTTCAAACGTAACGAAAGAATTAAATTAGATGGAAAAAACTTACCGATTTGAGACTGCTTTTTTCTATCTAATCCTAAATTATTTTTTTCATTACAATCTGACACGCATTTCAAGATGTCCGTGTAATCTGGGAATATTAAATCATCTGTAAATCTGCCATTTCGTTTTAATCTATTTCTTTTAGTGATCTTTGCATTTATAAAATTCGTGATTGCTTGATCCACAATAACAATTTGAGTTGGGTTTAAATGCTTCGGTCTCAAGTATGGACGACCTGCATCTGCATTATCACCTGTTATACGGCAATACTCATTGTACAATTTTACCATTCTTTCTTTATATTTTTCAAGTTTAATGTAATTACTGTTATCTTCATCAGAAAAATTTACTTCAGCCTCTTCCAATGTTTTTATTCTTCTCTCACATATATTCATTACTTTTACTATTTTCTTAAGTCTGTTTTCCATATGAACATCCATGGTATTATCTTCATAATCTTCTTCATTTATTTCCTCTAATTCCATATTATTAAAAATACCTGAAGATGAAGATAATTTGGAACATGATGATATATCCTTATAAACATTACTTTTACTTGTTTCAATTTGAGCAGATATTTTTGAAGTTCCTTTAGCTCTAGATTTCATTTCAGTCTTGACATCCATAATATGATGATATATCATATTGTCAGAAGACAAAATAGCATTACGTTTTTTATTCAAAAAATTCTGGAAAGCTTCTGATTTTGCATACATAGGATTCATTAAATCATATCGTCTTTTAAGTTTATTAACAATAATCTCCATTGCGGGTTCTCGTTTTTTTTGTAAGCATAAACTGATAAACATAGGAAATACATCTTGTTCTGGAAGAGATATATTTTTCCTTTCCTTAATAATCAACTGTGGCTTAACAGTTACATTATTTACAGGTAGAGATGTATAGTTTTGTGATTTAATATCATTTTGTTTATAATTATCCTTTGTTGACAGACCATTTATTTCTTGGCTTAATTCTGTCTTAATTTTTTTATCTATACCATTATTCTTTATGTTCGAAATATCATCGACTTCTGATATTTTGCGTTTTTGCTTACCTATATCTTTTCTTTCATTATTATTCAATTTCTGTACTTGTTCTGTACTTGTATTTACAAAATTAATCTTATTAACTTTTTCATTGCACTGCAGAGATTTTTGTTTATCATCGGTCTACAAAAATATATAAACAGATTTTAGAAGACATTAAAATACTTATAAATGATAGTGAATATATAGTTAAAATATGGCAAACTTAAAATTGTAACTATAAATAATATATATATTATAAATTCTGCAAGAAATATCTTATTAATTTATTAACTAAAATAACTGATATATTAAATGTATATAAAAAAGAAAGGTTAAGAAATATTGTGCATAATTATTAAACCTTTTCATCATCGTCAGAAGAAATATAGATAATTTCACTTTTCTCCATAACTATAACCTCGATTTTGTCTTGAATCTTTCCGTTACTGAAATTCACGATAGATCAATCAAATAAATGAATGTTCATAGTTAACACATAAATTTAACCACATCGATGATACACTTTTTTTCAGTCAGCAGTAATATTAAACTTTTATTAAGATATAAATTTATTTTTTGTAAAATACTGCTTAATTACGATAGACTACATGTTATTGAAATCTCTGTCATCTAATAATGCTTTTCTTTTCATCCTTTCTTTAACTTCTTCAAATAATCAAATAAATTCAAAACAAAATGAAATGCATTCGTTAAACAGAATACAGTTATAATTTAAGAACGCGCAGCAGATAAGTATCCATTGTTACCACAATAATAAATAAATTCGAACTATAATGGAGAGAGAAAAGAGAGATAGAATGACATTTCTAGTATATTTAAAAAATAAAAATGAAGGAAACAATAAACATATTACATACAATACTCTTCAAAATATTTTCAAAACATATTTTATATTACTTAAAAAATTTATATTTAATTCTTTAGTAAGGTTATATTCGAAATTATTACGTTCGAAAAATATGGAAACAAACCTTTAAGTACCTTAAAGATCATTAAGAATTCTTAGACGCTCTCGACCAATCGTTGATAACTTCGTGTTAATAAAGTTATATTATTGGTACATTATAATTAATAAATAATAACTGAATATGGATAATAGACGAATTCTATTAATTATAAATATTTCCTCTTTTGTTAATTATAGTTATTTCCTTTGATTGTACATAAGAAGAACAACTTTATACATTTTCCTTTTTTTAAATTTATTAAAAATATTTATGTAGATTCAAATGATATTTTCAATCGTTAATAAGGGTCAATTGTAAATTTATTAAAAGTAATAAATAAATTAATAAAATAGTATAATTTATTTATAATATATAGTATTTATTTATATTCATTAGAAATCATATTTGATAAAGATTATTTTTCGTGCAAAGATACAAATAATTCAAACACATATCTCTATAAACTAAGTTATTCAAAAGCTGTAAAATATCTTAAAGAATTACAAAAATTAGATGTCTAATGAGTCATAACAAACATATCTGCAGATAGTGTATGTGTAAAGATATGTTTTCTTCGAATGACAATAAATGTAACTATATTAAGAATATATAATGATACAGGAAAGACTAATATTGAGCAACAAAAGAATTTTATTTTATAAATGAAAAAATTCATGGATATCTATGATTTGACTTCTTTTTAGTCTACATTGCGCATAAAAAATAAAAACAATTCAAATATCATAAGTATATAATCTGACTTTATGATTTGTAAACAGGTAATATTTTGCATTTAGATGTTTCTATTCTTTGTATATAAATTACAAAAATAATTGTTTTCATAGATGCTACATAAATGCATTATAAAAAGTCAATTATAATAACAAATTATTTAATTCACTTGTAGAGAATATTATGATACCCATAGATGAAACTGATGATACATTATGATATTTGAATATTATGCAATAATTTTTAATCCTTTGTATGACCATTGGGCATGAGATATCAGTGTATTTACGATTCTTCTGCAAATGGGAAATCATAGTATGTAATGTTACTATTTGTTTTTGTAAATTAATAAACACAAAACTGATGGTGAATAAAATAAAGGCAATGATAACAAAACAATTCTTTTATCTTTTAAACTTGTATAATTAAATTAATTCCATTTTATATTGTTAATTACAAATTTTTAAAAGTTTGTAACCAAGGATTTATGATCTGGGACGTTCCTTCTTTTCTTTATAAAGAGCAAGTAGAGAAACATTTGCAACTTTTACTACTTTAAAACGAACACCAGGAATGTCACCAACAGCATGACCTTTACGTCCGAATCCAGCTACTAGAACTTCGTCATTTTCTTCAATGTTGTTTAGACAGCCGTCTCTAGGTACAAAAGCTGTGATCTTCTTGCCATTTTTAATAAGCTGTACTCTTACGCACTTGCGAATAGCAGAATTGGGTTGTTTGGCTTCCACTCCACTGTATAAATTACAGTAAGACATTTGTTATTTTAATTTATTAGAAATCAATTATTACACTTTAGGAGAAATACTCACACTTTTTCCAAAACAATGCCTTTAGCATGTGAGGCACCTCCAAAGGGATTAGCCTTCCACCTTGTTCCTAAATGTGCTTTTTTGTAATCTTTATCATTCCAACGTTGGTCCCTTCTATGAATTACGTGTTTACGAGCTGTACGAAGACCTCGAGGTTTACCTATAAGCACATGTTTGTAGGATTAGACATCTCATTTTTCTTTTACAATTGCATTAATCGAATATTATATTTAAAATTTCGACAAATTACGAGAAAATAATTTAATGACATTTATTAAAAAATCACTGAATTTTGTTTAATAAAATGAAACACGCGGTATAGTTTCGTTTGAGGTTATACACACTTTCATTTCATTAGATATATTTATTATAAGCATACATAAAATTATATTATCATTGATACATTGCAATTATTATTGAACGCTTTTCATTAAAATATGACAATTTAGAATGTGTGACGTTTTAAAAAACTATAAATTCAAGAACCAGAACATACCCATCTTGATGTCTGCGTAATATATTCGAAAAAGATCTACGTTCAATTAAACGGAAACTAGGGTTTTTTTCGTTTCGGTTCGTCAGAATATTACTAATTCGACTAATCCTAAATAGGATATATGTTAATTTTTATAGGATGGCAACAAAAATGTTTAATATAGGAAAATTTAATTGCTAACTTGTTAGAAATTAATGTTAATTATGTTTATTTTATAATACAATACAAGGCGTTGTTTAAAAAAATCAACAATTAACTGAAATCATAAGTTATAATACTCAATATAGTACATATTTTTTCATATTAAACATTAATTCAAAATAGTTTTATTTCTAGTTGTAAAATTAGAAGAGAATATTATTGTTATAATATATAATATTATTCGCATCAATAACGATTTATATAACACGACAAAGTATCAAATGTTTCGGTCTATCAGCGTTAAACCACACGATTCGTATATATTCGAGAAAAAGAGATAATAACATTTTTAGTATAGAATAATATAAAAATAAATGAAATAATAAGTACATTATATATAATATTCTTTAGAACATTACAGAATGTATTTTATATTAGCTAAAAAATTTTAATTCAATTCTTAGAAAGATCATTCTCAAAAGAATACGAGAAAGATATGAGAAAAATCCTGTAAGTACTATTAAGATAATTTTCACAGGAATGCATCATTAAAAACTGTTACGCCTTGTCAACCAATCACCGCTGACTTGTCCAATGAAAGACCAATAACCAAACGATCAAATGATTTGTCTATACATCGTTTGTTTTTTCATAGTATCGCGATCAAGTATATAAGGATAGATATATTTTCTTGAATTGAGTGGTTGCCAAAGAACCAGCGACTGGTCGATAGTACGCAAGTGCTATAAAACATCGTATTCAAACTTTAACGCATATTTATTTTTTTTCTTTTTTTTTAATTCGAATTTTAATTCACATTTCATAATGTCTACGATAGATACGATTATGTCAGACTTTTATAATGTTTTATTTAAATTACGTTATCCAGAAATTACTAAAGCAGAACCAAACAATATAAGTTCTATTATATTTTCCGGTGATAATCGAATTCATTTATTGTCATGGTTACTTACGGAAAAAGTACCGAACATTGCGAATGATTTAGAGAAACTTGAAGGTTCTGCTTTGCATGGTATATTATAGACTACATTTAAACGAAATAAACAAAAAACTTATATAGCATATATACTAATTTGAAATGAAAAATGTTATAAATACTACTTTCCTTTCAGACAAACTTGCAATGTATTATTCTCAACTTGGAATTTGTATTAACAAAGATATATTATTGGTATATTATAATTAATAAGTAATAAGTAAATATGGATATAGGTGAATTCTATTAATTGTAAATATCTTTTTTTTTAGGGTAATTGTACATTAGAGGAACAACTTTCTACTCTAACTCTATTATTACAATTTGTTAAAAATGTTTATACAGATTCAATTGATGTTCCAACCAATGAGGAAGAATCAATTGCAAATTTATTGAAAGTAAATTGACAAACTAGTATAAATTTACTACTTTTACAAGGTACATGTAATAAAGAATTGTTTCATATATAGATACATTTTACTGAAGATACAAATAATCCAAGTAATACATCTATAAAACAGAGTTATTCAGAAGCTGTAAAATATTTTGAAGATTTACAAAAATTAGATGATTCTAATGAGTCAAATAATATTTCTACAATAAAAAACTCATCTGTAGATAGTGTATGTATAAAGATTTATATCTTTTGAATGGCAATAGATGTAATTAGATTAAAGGTATGTAATAATTGTAGGAAAACAATGTAGAACAAAATAATATTAAGCAACAAAAGAATTTTATTGTACAAATTGAAAAATTCATGGATACCTATAATATGATTTCTTCTTGGCCTGTATCGCATACAAGAAATGAAAATACTACAGAAAACAATATGGATTCAAATATCAAAAGTATACATTCTAACTTTATGATTTTTAAACAGGTAATATTTTGCATTAACATATTTTTATTCTTTATGTATAAACTATAAAAATAATTTTTTTTATAGATGTTGCATATGAAAGATGAAATATCCAAACTTAAGTTACCAAGTGCATCCCAAAAAATCAATTATAATAGATCATTGAATTCACTTGTAGAGGACATTATGATTTCTACAGATGAAACTATTGATACATTATGATGTTTATATATAATGCGTTTATTGTTTACTCTTTGTATGCCCATTAGGACACGAACTATCAATTTATTTATGATTCGTCCACAAAGAATAAATCATTGTATGTAATTTTATTGTTTACTTCCATATATTGAATAAATACAAAACTGATGATGAATAAAATAAAGGCAATGATAACAAAACAATTCTTTTATCTTTTAAACTTGTATAATTAAATTAATTCCATTTTATATTGTTAATTACAAATTTTTAAAAGTTTGTAACCAAGGATTTATGATCTGGGACGTTCCTTCTTTTCTTTATAAAGAGCAAGTAGAGAAACATTTGCAACTTTTACTACTTTAAAACGAACACCAGGAATGTCACCAACAGCATGACCTTTACGTCCGAATCCAGCTACTAGAACTTCGTCATTTTCTTCAATGTTGTTTAGACAGCCGTCTCTAGGTACAAAAGCTGTGATCTTCTTGCCATTTTTAATAAGCTGCACTCTTACGCACTTGCGAATAGCAGAATTGGGTTGTTTGGCTTCGACTCCACTGTATAAATTACAGTAAGACATTTGTTATTTTAATTTATTAGAAATCAATTATTACACTTTAGGAGAAATACTTACACTTTTTCCAAAACAATGCCTTTAGCATGTGAGGCACCTCCAAAGGGATTAGCCTTCCACCTTGTTCCTAAATGTGCTTTTTTGTAATCTTTATCATTCCAACGTTGGTCCCTTCTATGAATTACGTGTTTACGAGCTGTACGAAGACCTCGAGGTTTACCTATAAGCACATGTTTGTAGGATTAGACATCTCATTTTTCTTTTACAATTGCATTAGTCAAATATTATATTTAAAATTTCGACAAATCACGAGAAAATAATTTAATGACATTTATTAAAAAATCACTGAATTTTGTTTAATAAAATGAAACACGCGGTATAGTTTCGTTTGAGGTTATACACACTTTCGTTTCATTAGATATATTTATTATAAGCATACATAAATTATATTATCATTGATACATTGCAATTATTATTGAACGCTTTTCATTAAAATATGACAATTTAGAATATATGACGTTTTGAAAAAACTATAAAATCAAGAGCCAGAACATACCCATCTTGATACCTGCGCAATATGATCGAAAGAGAGCAACCGTCCAACTAAACGGAAACTAGGGTTTTTGTCGTTTGGTTCGTTGGAATATTAGGAATTCGGCCAATCATAAAGCTGATTTATATGCTAATATATGATATATATATATATATATATATAATTTTTGTAGTATGACAATTAACAAGAAATGTTTGCTGTAGGAATAATTTAATTGCTAATTTTTTAGAAATACATGTTTAATATTCTTATATGTAAGCTTTGTTACAAGTTGATAATTTTTTATTTTATGATACAAGGTATTGTTTAAAAAAATTAACAATTAACTAAAATAATATGATATAATATTCAATATAGTACATATATTTTCATATTAAACATTAATTCAAAATGCTTTTATTTCTGGTTGTAAGAAGAAAATTTTATTCTTATGATAAGATGAATAAATTTTATCTTCTTTTTCCATTGTTTTGTTTCATGAACTAGTTTTGTAACATTGATCATATTACATGAACGAAATGTATTCTACTTAATATACAAAATTATGAAGTACAATTTAATGAAGAAATTCATTTTTATCAAATATAAGATATTACAACCTTCATTTTCATAATACGTAAATGAGTTTTGGCAATTTATAGAAAGACTCTAGAAATTTAAAAGTAAAATTGATATCGTATATACACGATTATGTTAACATTAACTTAAAAAAATAAACTGAGTTTAAAAAATGATGAAAATTTTAGATACATTCGTCTTACAATAGTTTATAAAAGTGCAAAGCTTACTTCCTTTGCATTCAGTTCACAATTATTCTATTTCTTCTTGACAAAGAAGTAGTTTGTTTCTTTGATAAGATTTTAACATTTTTAATCCATCGCTTATAATGCAAAACAGTATTCTTAAAAAATGTATACACATTATAAACTATGTTTCATCATTTATAAATACCCATATAATATTTCTTTTATGATCATCAAAATAAATTTATATTTATAAATTAATGGATTTAGATTGGTAATGATTTCTATAGTCTATTTTTATAGTCCTTAGGACATTGTGAAAATTAGAAGCGACCCCAGAAGGGATTTTTTGTATTGTTGCAATATAATGTCGCTCTATCTATATTGTTAAAAATAACATCAAGGATAAATGTATACATTCTAAAAATACGATATATACAATAAAAATTAGTAAGACTAGGTAAATTAAAGTGTAAGACAAACTTGTAGCACTACTTATAATAAAATAATAGTATAATAAATTGATCTACTTCATTATCAATAACGAAGATCTAAATTTCCGGAATTTATAATATTATGCATTTTCCTTAACCCTCTACATTAATCCAATTTGTCTTTTCGTCTAACAAAAAATTATGTAATTTGAAATTTATGATATAATTTATATTATTATAATTATACTATACTAAGTATAACTTTTACTTAGTAAGTAAAAGTTCACTTTCGAGATATTGTAATATACATATTTATGACAAAGAATAAAATAAAATTTTTAAACTGTAGATATATGAGTATATAACTTCAAAGTTACACGACGTTATAGAGGGTTAATGCTTAATATTCTGAACACATAGGTCGTTAACGTACATATCTAAAAAATGAACAATAATTTTTTTTAAGTTATGAATATACGAGAGTAATAAATGAAGAGTGTATACATTTTGAAGGAACACTGCATCATATCGTACTATGTTATTCTTAGTTTTAATATCCTGGTGGTTGATGTTGATAGGGATGTTGTGGTGGTTGACTCAAGTGCCGCTGTAAATGTGTAACTAATTGTGGAGTTGGTTGTTGTCCACCAGCAGCACCTTGCTGTTGTTGTTGTTGTTGCTGTTGTGCTTGCTGTTGTTGCTGTGCCTGTTGTTGTTGTTGTTGCATAGCTAACATTTGTTGTCTCATACGTTGTTGATTTATCGCTTGCTATAAAACGAAAAAATATAAAAAAAAGTCTTCTTATTATAAAATAAAAATAAATATAAGTATAAATAAATATTTATTACTTTAAAATTATATATATTAGCTTTAAATATGCGTATAATATACCTGTTGGAATTGTTGATTTTGTTGTAAACTAACGTTTGTTGTGCCTACTCCAGTTACTCCCACAGCACCTGGTTTACCAGTTGCTTGTCTGTATGGTGGAGCAGGTTGGTTTTGAAGACCTCCACCCATTGGTCCCATAGCATTCATTGTAACATTTGGTGCCTATAAATGAAAATTAAATATAAGTAATCATTTAAATTTATATATTAGTGATTCTCTTTTAACTCTTTCATTACCAACAATGACTATAATTACCCATAATCGTATGCTCGATGTATTTCATTGGTAATTTTAATCATTATAATTTTATATGGATTCGCAAGTTTGGTTATATTAGTTTAATATAACTTGAACGACGTTGTTATAGCGAAAGGTTAAATTAGCTTTAACAATATATTTAATACTTACTTGCAAATAAGGTGGTCTTGTTGCAGCAGGTTGCATTCTTTGTTGTGGCATATACTCTGGACCTCTTTGAGGTCCCATCATTTGTTGTTGATTTGGGAACATCATATTTGGTTGTTGATTCATTATTCCTTGTTGCTGCTGTTGCTGTTGTAATAATTGTTGCTGTTGTTGTGTCTGTTGAGGTGTTTGTTGCTGTTGTTGCTGTTGTTGCTGTTGTGGTATCATTTGTTGTCCTCCATATCCTGCATAATTCTGATTCATTCCTGTAAATAATCACATATTAGAGACATTCTAAATTTTTGTATCATATACTTTTTTAATCTATGATATTTCACCTTGTTGCATTCCAGCATACATTCCTTGCTGCTGCTGTTGTTGTTGCTGCTGTTGTGGTGCAAACATACTTTGTTGTGGATTGATACCTGGCGCACCGTGTTGTGCTCTTAATTGCTGTCTAATAAACTGCTGTCTTTGCATGCCTTGGAAAGCACTTGGACCAGCTACTGGTGCAGGATTAGGTTGTTGTTGAGTACCCATAAATTGATTTGGTAATCGCAAACGTAACATATTAGTTAATGCTTGTTTGGACTGATTATTCATTCCGGGTCTTTCATAACGAGGTCCGCCAACTGGTGTTGGTGGTAACTGTTGTCCATATCCATATTGCTGTGCTGGTGTGTGATTTTGTTGATTTGCATACCATTGTTGTTGAGGTTGTGGAGGTTGCCCAGTGAACATTCCAGATTGCTGAGCAACAGCTGCTTGTTGATTGTTGAATGCCATTTGTTGTAGTTGAGATGGTGGTTGCTAGAAAATCATTTATTATGTAAATTTCAAAATCTAAATGCACAAAATAATTGTTATAATGACTGCACTAACTTGTATTTGTTGTGACACAGGAGCTGTAGGGGTTGCAGCTCCTTTGTTCCTTCTATGACGTCTAGTTTTCATAGCTTTACCTTTTCCATTAGTAGCAGCATTGCCTACCCCACTACTACCAACACTGCCACCAACTCTACCTGGAGAGTCAATGCTCATGGGGGTATCAGCTTTGCCAGGTTCAGATTCCTTTTTGTCTGGTTCCAAATCTTCTGGTGGCAAAGGTGGTGGATCCAAATAATGGCTAGCTGGTCTAATCTGACTGTGTGTATGATACCTTAATAATTTATGAGCATTTTGATAAGTAAGTGGTTTACGTTCCAATCTAACTGCTCTGAACCAAGCCCAAGATAGAGGTGCTGGATTTTTATGGCCTTCTAATAATTCCCATGCAGAAACTCTTTGTGAATCGCATACTTGTAAGCCCTACTCATATATATTTATTATTAAGATAGACAGTTCTCAAAATGAACCAGATATTTGTCATATTTTATATAAATGAGATCGGCTTACCTGTTTTTTGTCAATGCTATCAAAACCAGCGATTTTATTTCCTTTAGTATCTGTTAAACAACCAACTGGTTCACAAGTAATAACTTCCATCGTTAATTTTGGCAACGGTAATAATTGCCTAACATATCGAATACTTGGAGAATTTCTATCACCAAGTTCCTTTTTCAACTTTTTCATTAAATTTTGATAATGCTTTTTATTTTCATCCTTTTCAGACTGTGAATCTGAGACTAAAGTGGAATGTATCAATGTTGCTAACATATCTATAACAGTGGTAAATAGTTCTGAGTTATTGTTTAGATCAATTACTCCATAACTGACTAATTGAACGAGTAAAATAGCCCAATCAGTTGTAGCAGTTGTATTTCGTTGTATTGTATCGAAAACACCACCAACTAAGCTAAATCTTAATTGAAGAGCATCTTGTAAAACTTCTCTTGCTTTGGGATCTTCAGAGCCTATATTTTTCTCTTCTTTGCTGGTATTAAGAAATTGCGATAATTGTGAATGTAATGATGTTAATAAACCTTCTCTTTGATCGTCTTGTCCTTTCAGGCACGTTAATACCAATGATAAGAATGGCTGATGATTAAAAAGTGAAGGTGATTTGGATCTACCTCGTTCACGGCCAGCTGTTTTTGACCAATTACCAGATTCTAATACTTGACCTGCAACTTTAAGAACTCTCCCTTGTACAGCACTTGGTAGTTTAGAAACAAGAGGAGCCACTAACCATATAGAACCTGATCTTCTATCAGATTTGCTTGATAAGGTATTTAATTGAAATACATCTATAGCAGCTTTAGCAACAGTATCCAACCATTGAGAAAGATCGACAGAGCCAGGTGGGAATTGTTTATACATTAATTGTAGATCAAGCCAGGACATCCTAAGACTCCATTGCTCCAAATTTTCCAGGATATTAGTAATATGCGTTTTCTGATCAATAAAAGCTTCAGTTGGTGTCTCAGGATAGCAGATCATATGTAATAATCTTTGTGCCTGACGTGGTGTCAACATATTATCTAATAGCATATCAGGATGACAAAGTTCTTCAGGATTTTGTAAACACCTTTCCAAAACCCATTCTTGACTACAAATTTGACGTAAAACATGCTGAGCAAAGTCCGAAAGACCTTTTACATTTTCTGATGTCATACCGGCACTACTACTAGAGGAAGACATTGCAAGATCAAGCCCAAGATCATCACCACCTCCTAAAATATCGCTAGTTCCTAAAATGTGGCTAATTGATAATTCTCCAGGGCCACTGCTACTAACACCAATACCAACACCAACACTACCAGGTCCACCACCTTTGCTTGAATGAGTCATAGATACATCTGGTTTTTTAGGTGGCTGTTTTCCAGCAGTTGCATCAGCTACTACAAGGATAGCTTTCAGTACCGCTAATACAGGACCCACTCTAATATTATTGTGTGCTGCAGCTAAAAGATGTCTATCGCAACTTAATTTTATGCTGTAGCCTCGTGAATTTCCATTTGGTAAAGGATGAGGACTTGTCCCAACAGAATACAAGGCTGGTTGAGGACATTCAACTGTTTTAAAAAGTCGCAATAATAAGTGGCATGTTAAACGAGCTCCTGCTTCAGCTTCCATGTCAGCATCTCCACGGCCTTCGTTGCAAGCTTTAACTAATGATGGCAGTGCTATATGTACAACGAAGTCTTCCAATGAGAAGCAATGTCGAGCTATAAAAATAAGAAAATAAATTAATAAAAAATTTTTGAAATATTTAATATATTTATATAGATTACATTTAATTCAGTATATTGTAAAGAATTATATATCTGATTAATTTATTATTTTGTAAACTTACCAATTAAAATTGATGTAAATACAGCAAGAGAATTGTGTATGCTTAAGTCTTGCACATCAACTTGGTTTAATACATCAATGTAAAATGCAGAACTATTAGAGGAACAACAAAGTGCCATAAGGACTCCCAGCCATTCTGCATTTAATGCATTACAGCAAGCTGTTAACTCAGCACAAGTTATGGCAATATCATTTAATTTATCATTATCAGTCTCACTACAAACTGCAACTATAGCATTGCATACAAAGCTGTAACGATTTGCTGGTGTTTCATTTAATTGCCTGGCCCATTGTGGTTCTATTTTTCCACCTCGTCTAGGACTAGTAAAAACATCTACCATAAATTGTGAATTATATACATGACTTGAGGGTGTCGGTTGCAATGCACTGTAAAGAGCAGTACGAATTTTTGGGTATGCATTACTAAATGCTTCTACACCATGTGGTTTACTTTTCAACAGTGAGCATGTGGAATACAAATCATAAAGATGAGCCAACACACAACGCTCTGCTGAGCTGCAATCACTTGGATTTGCAACATGTTTTACAACTTTGCATAGTAAATCAAATACAACTGTTGTTTGTTCTGGGGATACTAAAAAAAAAAAAAAAAAATTAAATATTAGACAACATTATTAATATTGTCTATATTAGTATCATTTAATACAAAGATTATGTTTCTTACATAACAAGCAGCAATGATATCTTCTTAATACTCCTACAACATATAAACTTAAACTTGTAGTGTAACTTCTGACAAGTTGACTATTTCTTGCTGTAAATTGGGCCTCAACTTCTGGCAATTCTTTCAGTATTTGAATGCAGACATCTATCAGGCCATAAATATTCAAAGCCAATTCCATTAAATCAAATAGAAAGGCTACATGCTCTTGTACTGGTAAGTAAGATGATCCAGCCAATGCAAATGTATTAAGCATTTCAATAACTTGTGTTGCACATTGCCACGTTACCACATGTTGATCAAAATAACTTAAGTTTTGGAATTTCATTGTTATAGCTTCGAAGTTAAATTCACTGCGCGAGTGCTTCTTTACTTTTCCACCTTCGGCAACATCAATGCTAAATTTTTTACCGAATAATTTGCATACTTCTTTTGTCATTTTTTTAACAACATGTCTAGCTTCATCTCGAACACGACCTACTCCATATAGCAATACATGTCGTTGATTGCAATCATGCTGACTACATGTCTCATCCTAGAAAATGTGTCTGATTATATAAAGCTTTCTACATTAATAAAGCAATGTTTTAAATATTAATTAATCACCTGTGGTAAAGGAAAATGTGTTGTATATAGTAAATGACGACTGTGGCTTGATTGAATTTTTGAATCAATATCGTCATGACCTGTATGTCCAGCCAAAGCATCTTCTTTCGGACTGTCTGGTGCATCCATACTATTTTGTTGGTCTTCTTTAATATGTTGCAACAGCTTGTCTAAGTCATCATCTATTTTACTATCATCATAATCCATAGCTCTACCATGATCTGGTACATCCAATTTAGTTGGTTTTAAATCTATTCCTGGGAAGAGACTATCCTCATCAATTGGTTCTCTATTACTAGGTGTTCCAGGCTTACTTGCTGCTGGGCCTGAACGAAATATTTCGCTTAACAAACTTATGCAATATTTATCCTTTGTACTAATATAGAAAACAACGCGAAAAAATATTAGTAGAATTTATTAATGTATATACCTTGTATAAGATCTCCTCTTGAAATTAATGTACACATATAGGCATCATGAGAAAAAACATCATGTCTTATTAGTTCTGAGAATAAATGAACTAAATTTGTAAATTGTGTCTTTGATTGTGATGTTGTATTATCTAAAACAGGAGCATCTGTATCCAAAAATTTCATTAACAGTGGTTGAAAAATTGGAAGTACAGGTGGATTTCCATTACTCCAAACACTGTCTTTGTCATCATTGTCATTTGTTTCTCCAGTGGCTTCACTTTGTCTTTTTTCTAGCAATTTGGCAACAGCCATTGCTCTATGTTCTCCCCATCTTTCTGCACTTACTGCCCATTCACAAAGAATTTCAACTACAGCAGAATCCTGTTGTGGATTATATTCTGTTTTTGTATCACGTTCATTATTATTATCTTTTGGAGGAGGAGCAAAAATTTTTGCATACAATGTATCTAATGAATTAGTTGAATCCATTCGATCGAAACTATGTCTATCTAGAGCATCTAATGCTGCCAATACTTTAGTAGTTGTCATTCCTGCACTACTTTGCTGCCATTTATCACATGACCAACGTCCCTCTGCAGCTTGTGATCGAGCTTTTATATTTTCTTGAGCAATCTTTAATTGTTTCATTGTAGGATTAGTAGCACTTGCAGGCGGAGTTGGTAAAGCAGCAGGGGGACATGGCAAATAATCTAATGGAGAACCATTTAAGACAGTTGGAGCTTTCCCTTCTCCAACACTATTCCATACTAATGCAGTAGGACATTCCAAAGTGATAACCTAAGAGAATAATATAAAATTTATTTAGATAATTAAGTATATATATATATATATATATATATTATAAACAATATCCCTGATGTAAGTGAAATATTTATCTTGCCTGTATGATTGTAGATAAGCTATATAATACATCTCTATGGTGTGGACAAGTTAAATATTCATTAAAAGCTGCAGTTAATGGATTTGGAGGACCTTGATTTGTAACAGCAGCATCTTTTGTATTATTAACTTCAGTTTTAACAATAGATGGACTTTGTGGATTGCTATTCACCTCTACATTATTACACATATATGCTAATTTCCGACAACATAAATATGCTAAACGCCTAGCTAATAATTCAGACTGTATAAATTCTTCTAGATATTGTAAAGCTAGTGGCAATAGAAGTTTTAAGATACCATCCTCTGATGGAGATGATCTAATTTTATCTAATAATTCTAATATCCATTGGAGTAATTCTTGCCTGTCCAATAAACCCTCTTCAAACATATACTTAGCTAATTGAATACAATATTGCCACTGTTTCATTGCCAATTTATGTTCATCATTCATAACTGCTGCAGTTGTTGATTGAACATTTGAATTTGGTGTAGTTGGTTGAGTATTTATAGATCCATTAGTACTACTACTTGTATTATTGTTAACAGTATTATTGTTATTCCCATTTGCACTTGGTGTAGTATTACCATTACATGAATTATTTGTATTCGTACTACTATTATTAGCATTACTATTTGTGGTATTAGTTGATTGAGTACCCATGTGATAATACTCTTGCAATTTTGATAGTTGATCTTTTAAAAATTTTATCAAGGTTCCTGTCCATTCTAAAAGAAAGCAAAAAACAATACAGCAAAAAAGAATTTGGCTTGTTTAATTTTAATTGTTTTGTTCCTAATCATCATATTCTTACCTGTAGTAGGATCAGGTAGTTGTCTTTTTTTTATCTTAGCTTCTGAAACTGCAACAGTATATGCTGAGCTTAATTTGATAAACCATGCAGCTCTTAACATAGGTACTTGATATTCACATAACATCATAAATATTTCTTCTTTTTTATTAAAATTGGGGGCTTTTTTTGCAAGGGTTACTAATGGTTTACAGCCTGATAAGTCTTTGAACCATGCCTCAATGCCATTTTTTGTTCTAGCAGTTACAGGCCAAAAATTATCTTTAGGATTAATCTGTTGTCTCTTTCTTCCAGTATCAGGCATAGTTGCTAGTTCTTCTTTTTTAGCAAGTATAGCATTAAAGTATGCTCCTACTTTGGCAGCAGTAACATTACAATGTCTTGCAGTGCCAAATTCATCAGATAACTGTGGCATTGTTGCAAATCCATGTTTGACGTTTATAGAGGTAAGCTCATCCTCTTTTTGTTTAGGTTCTTGAGGATAAACATCAGGTGGTCCCAATCTGGGCTTCTTCAGTGGGCGTTTCTCATACAATATTCCCATCATGGTACAAGATAATTATCAAATTATATGGTTGATCATCAACATCGCCAATAGAAAAAAATCAAGAAAATGTATTAAAAGCTTTACGTTTATTTGTGCGATTGCACAAGCTTTATAAACTTCCTTTCTATTATCATATTTACAATTATACAATGCTACACTAAAATATTAACAAACACGATCGCGCGAAAAAAAACCGTACGATCGGTCACCGGAAGAATAATAATATGGGATTTAATAAATATTTACACATAATTGATACCGTAACGTTTAGATAGTAAGAAGTCACAACCTTACGTCAAAATTGTAACGATATAGAACGCCATTGCATGATATGTATGCAGGGTTTTTACCAACGTCACGGTAAGCTAAAAAAGTATCAGACAAGTCAAAAAGAAATTTCGGCCGCTTTCGATGATTCTTTTTAAACTAAACAACACCGAAACATTCTGTTTACGATGTTAAGCGACACGAAAGCATATTCCGGGAAAGGCTTGCAAAATCGTCTGCTAAAATTCATATGCCATAGAAAACAATCCATATAGACGGACATGTTTGTCCAAAAATCATTTCAGATTATTTATAAAATTCAGAAATAAGAGTTTTTATTGGTCGAAGAACGTGCCGAATGAGATATCATATTTTGCATACAAGGTGTATGTCTATGTTTTAATGTTCAGTTATATATTCTAAACAACACGAGATTACTTTCGTTCTGTTCAAAATCTTTTTGTATAAATTGCCCTTGTATTTTATCATTATATTTCTTCATGGAATTATAATATAAAAGATAATTCGTCGTAACGGCATGCTAAATCTTTTAAAGCATGGCGATCAGAACATTTATGCGCCTGGGTGATACCACGAGTAAATGGTACCATTTTTATTTTCATTTCTTTTTTAGGTTATCTATTGTATTTTGTAATATTGGTAAATAACTTTTTAATTTATTATAGTGTTTTGATGTTACCATCTTATACAGTTAAATTACATATACCAAATACTTACAAAAATGTAAGAGGTTTTAGACGATTAAAGAATTCTTTTGAACGACCTGAAAGTCCTTTTACGAGACTTAATACTGAAAATAGACCTGTTCAATTTTCCAAGTTGTTAAAACCATTTGTTTTTACTATTACGGTATGCACAATAGTGATTGTTCTCATAAAATAACTAAATGTAAAATCGTTATTCTTTATAGTACATTATATTCTGTTTATTAGTTTACAGGTGCTACAATAGTAACAACAGCAATTTGGGAATATGAAAGTATTAGAAAGCAAACATATAAAATAATTAATCATTTTAGACAATTTTACAGTGTTGTATGTATTTCTTACTTAAAATTTTAGTCATAATTATTATTATTATTATTATTGTTTACATTAATATAAAGCTTTTATATATATTTAGAAAACAGGATGGCGGAAGGATATGGAAGTATGGTGGAGAAATTTAACAGATGGACAAAGAATGTTCGCGCCTATATGTTTTTTAAATGTTCTTGTATTTCTTGCATGGAGAGTACCCGCATTGCATAGCACAATGCTAAAATATTTTTGTGCCAATCCTGCTTCTAGTGAGTAATTAAGTAAGGTATATATTCTTTTTTAATTGTTTTGTATAAATCAGTTAAATATAATTCATTATTTTTTTTTATTCAAGGTGCATCATGTTGGTCCATGATATTATCAATATTTTCACATTATTCTTTATTACATTTAGCTGCAAACATGTATGTATTGCATAGTTTTAGTACAGGAATTGTAGCATCTTTGGGCAAAGAACAATTTTTGGCACTTTATTTAAGCAGTGGTGTCATTTCTAGTTTTGCTAGTCATTTCTATAAAGTTGTATTTGGTTTACCTGGTCTATCTGTAGGAGCTGTGAGTAATATGTATTTTTGATAAATGAATATTACTCGTAATATTTTAAAATTAATTTCATTTATATTAGTCAGGTGCAATCATGGGTGTTCTTGGATTTGTCTGTACAGAGTATCCAGATACTCGTTTAGCTATACTTTTTCTTCCTATGTTCACATTTACTGCGAGTATGGTAAATTAACGTTCAATGTATTTATAACATATATTTCTTGCAAAATATTGTATTTATTTTTTTATTTATATTTTATAGAAAATTTTTTTGATTTTAGGCAATTAAAGTAACAATGACTCTAGACTTTACAGGCTGCGTATTAGGATGGAAATATTTTGATCATGCTGCACATTTAGGTGGTGCATTGTTCGGAATGCAAGTGTTATTTTGTTTAATATTCATATACATTATGTGTTCGACAAAAATCTTCAATAATTATTTCATTTAAAATTTCTTATTTCTTTCTATTGTGTATAGATTTTGGCAAGCTTGGGGCAATGCTAATATTTGGCGAAAACGGGAGCCAGTATTAATGTTTTGGCATGAATTACGAAATCCACGTAAATCACAATGAATATCAACTTTTATAAGGTGATGCTTTTGTTATCAAACAAAAAACGTAAGATATTAGATTCAAATTAGATTATAAATTTGATATACTTCAGAAGGTACGGTCATGAAAAAAAAAAATTACAGAATGTTAACACGTTTAATATATTTTTATTGTTAACAATTTTTATGTATATTATAAGAAAACTATAAAGAGATGGAGAGAAAAAGGCAAAGAATAATGAGTATAATTTATCTGTAACTTTGTTCAATTGAAAAAAGTCATACATTAATTCTTTTGCAGTTTACTTTATTTTAGTATACTAATTTTAATTTTATTATACTAATTTAAAAGAATTATTTATTAGTAAAAATTGATATAAATTTTAATAAAAAATATTTTTAATTCTTTAAGTACTTCATATGATGTTTAATATGATCTTCGATAAATGTAGCTATAAAATAATAACTATGATCATAAGCTTCTTGAAATCTTAAAACCAAAGGTAATCCAGCATCTTTTGCAGCATTCAATAAATTTTCAGGCAATAATTGACCCTGTTTTAAGAAATTATCTTCTTTCCCCTAAAATTAATATATTTTTAATATTTGTTTTGCTTATTTTTGTGCAACATTAAATTTTTTACATTTGATTTAGTTAAACCTGATCTATTAAAATATCCAAAGGAGGACCATTGTATTTTTTAGCTAATTCTGTAGCATCCCAGTCATTCCATGAGACATTGTCTTCTGTTTCTCCAAAATAGTTAGAGAATGCTTTTTTACCCCACGGACACTGAATTGGATTGCTGATAGGAGAAAAGGCAGAAACCGATTTGTACATACCTGGATTTTTAAGTGCACAAATCAGTGCTCCATGACCTCCCATACTATAAAAATGATTAATGTTATTAACACTATGTAGAAATAGCAATAATTTTTATGTTTATGTCATACCTGTGACCCATTATAGACTGTTTATCAGAAAGTATCGGAAATTTTTCATTAATGAGTGATGATAATTCTTTAGTAATGTAACTGTACATCTTATAATTCTTTTTCCATGGCTCTTTTGTTGCGTCCACATAAAATCCTGCTCCAATTCCTAAGTCCCAACTGTCAGAATCATCAGGAATATTTAATCCACGAGGACTAGTATCAGGTACTACTAAAGCAACACCACATTCTGAAGCATATTTTTGAGCACCACCTTTTTGTATAAAATTTGCCTCTGTACATGTCAGTCCTGATAGAAAATAAATAACTGGGACTGAAACTTCTTCCGCTTGTGGTGGAAGGAAGATACCAAAGTTCATTTTACAGTCGAGAACGGAGCTACAAAATATTAACAAAATATTATTTTCAGATCCATTGTCACATAACCTTACATTTTTATCTTAATTTATAATACTACCTCTCATGCGAATAAACTTTTTGCCATCCTCCAAATACTTTATTATTAGATATTTCTGTGAGTTCCGTCATTGATGAAGATTGTTGCACCGTCTAAAAGATAATAATTGAATTAAATCGTTAAAAAAAAATTCTTTGGAAATAATTACAATACGCAATTGTGTACAAAGGTTAAATAAGTATGTAATCAATTTCTAAACTCGCTTTATTTCTTTATTCTCGATTCCTTACGATTTTCTGATCGAAGACGTCACAAAAATTTATTAGCAACTTTCGACATACACTATAATTGTAAAGTGTATTGTACACCAATGGAGAAAATATTATTCAAAAAATGTTCAATACTGATAATGCGCTATTCTACTAATTTCAAAGCAGAACGTTCGCATTCTACGTTAATCGCACATTCTATTGCAAAATGAGAAAAAAGAATCGTATGGTTTATTTAAAATATAAGAATATTCCGTTCGCGTACATTTCTATACTTACTTCCATGACTGCTGTACACTGCAGTTGTTTTTTCCTTTGCTTCCAAAAATTTCTTAAATTTGCTCCAGTCCTTTTTTTTTTATATTTACAAAGCTGCCCTTTTGGTGACGGCATTTTTTTTCTTCTTCACTTTAATTACTTTTTATATTGCATATTTATAAAAAATATCTCGACGCTATTCATACGATGTCTATTCGACGAATGAAGATTTTTAAAATAACCAATCGTTTCGCAATCATTTGTTTTATATTTTTCTCAGGCGCTTTTCAAGACTATTCATCATCCCTGGTTTTATAATAGTTTACGTCAACAATGAGAACAGACTTAATTCTTGACAAATTATGATGAAAAACAAGTCTTTTTTTAAAGAAATTTTAATCTAGGATCCCGCTTTTTCGAATTTTTGAAAAAGCTTTAAAAAAAGAATGGTATTTCTTCGAGAATATATTATGCATAAAAATAAAGCTTTTTCAAAAATTCGAAAAATCAGTGTCTTAGATTAAACCTTTATCTTTAAAGTAACGTTTTGTTTATCAAAATTGGTCAAAAATTATGCCTGGACTCATTGTTGGTGTAAATGTTGTTTTCGTTATTTTTCGTGTAGAAAAGTTTTGTACAGTAACGCCCTTTGAAATCTACGGCAAAAAAGAAGGAACTCATACCTCCACTATAGATTTTCATATCACGAAATATTGAAAATACATCATTGAATAATACTGCTGATGCTGATGATGTTGATTTTCTAAGCTATTTCAAATGCAAAAAAAAAGTGCTTTTCATGATATTCTCATAAGAAACTAGAAAAAGATGATGAAAAAGATGAAAAACAGCCTTAAGAAATGCAAATTTAACGATGACTCTACTTGTATATTATAATTCTTTTAAAATCAAATCAAATTGAACAACGTTCAGTGCATTTTGAAAGAAAGCAAGAAAAATCGATAGTATACAATAAAATCTATGAACCGTACCGCATTTCATCTGATTGGAAGGTTTCGTTCTTCCGTAAAAAAAAAAAAAAAAAACCAGTATATTTTTAACGTAATTGAATTTAAATCAATAATTATCGCGAGATCTATTTATTATACACATTTCATTATCTTTTTCTTTACCGGCATATTGGTAAGTTACCGGCAGATTGGTGCATATGAAATATCGGATTTTCTTTAAATATGAACGTTTATCTCCCTGTTTTTGTTATGCTTTTGTTTTTGACATAACCTGATTTATAATCGTACTGTCCATTGTCAGAGTCACATTTTAGCAAAGAAGATTTTCTCAAAAGTATTCCCTTTTGTTATTTGCTTTGAATTTTGCACCGATATGAATTCAACCGATATTCGTGTAATTTTCTTATGAGTATAAACTTGGTAATAATGCTGCAAAAGCTGCACGCAATATAAACCAAACGTTTGGGGAGAATACTATGAATGATCGAAAAGTGCAGCGTTGGTTTGAAAAATTTCGGTCTGATGATTTTTCCCTGCAAAATGAACCGCGTGGAAGACCCGAAACGTCTGTGAAAAATGATAAACTACTCATTCCTTCGTAGGAATGACTACTCTGGAATGACAATTAGCCGAAAAGTATTGCCAGTACATTGAAGAAATGCATGAAAAATTGAAAATTATATGCCTATCACTTGTTAATCGGCATTGCCTAATACTTCCCCACGACACGCTCGGCCGCATACATCGTACAAAACAATTGCGAAATTAAATGAATTAAAATATGAAATTTTGCAGCACCCACCTTATTCACTGGATCTTTCGCCAATCGACTTTTATTTATTTAAAGATTTAGAACTGTTTTTACGGACTAAACAGTACGAAAATGAAGACAGTCTGAAAAATGCCATATCAGAGTTCATTGATTCTAAAGATCAGAATTTCTTCAAGACAGGCATCGATGCATTAAAATCTCGTTGGGAAAAGTGTATTGAAGTAAATGAAGTATATTTTGATTAAATAAATAGCTTTTGGAAAAAGATATGCAGTTTAATATATTCATTTAAGAATCCGACATTTCATTCGCATTAATCTAATATAATGAATATTCCTGTATTTTTCTAAATATTCATTTTCAAATATCCGTATCTTTATATATTACGTAATTTGACATTAAATTATTTCTATTGAAAATGAAAAATTCTTAATCCTTAATTGTTTCCTTTAAATGTTGTAAAAATAAAGGATATGGCATATGCATATTAAACAGTATTTATTTTACCTCCATGTACACCTTTGATCAGTTCCAATTCCAGTGTTCCTCATAATTGCCATCTTTTATTTATTTCATGATTGATATCAAATGTTCCTTTAAAGTGTTTTTAGGAATCAACAAAGAAAGAGAAAAACACATCATAGAAATCAATACCTTAATGATAAACCGATACAACGAATTAAACTTTAACGATCCTTTCGCACGAGACGATCGATTGCACCGATCGATTGGTGCAATTTATTGTAAAAACTCGTTAATGACATGGAATTGGCTACTTCGTTTTTTTTTTTTTCATACGAGGCAAATAAAGTTAACGAAGTGTTTCAACTCTGACAGTTACTCACTACACAAGTTGTTTTCTCAAGATCGTAGTTGCGCGTACTAAAGATGCGGCATTATTTTCAATCATGCCATTCATACTAAGCGACTGGTCGACGCATTAACTTTCTGTTTCTCAATCTTACTTCAAAACAATACGCAGAAAGAGAGGGGGAAAAAAAAGAAAGCGACAATACCTCTTCATTCTTCGGCGCCATTATGACAAATAAAAAAACAAAAACAAATAATAAAAAGAATTACGCAGTCAATGAGATTAGTTGCTATTTCGATTCCACAGATCGATGACTGACAAATTACAACGATTCGACCGTTTCTTGTGAAAAGGTCCTAAATGTTCCAATGACAGCGACTAACATATAAAGCGCGAATAATTGAGTGTTATTTTTTCATGGCGCGATACAACAAAGGTCCGACGAAAATGAAAAGGTAATAGAAAATTTATGACATCGTTTAAGATAATTACAAAGATGAAGAGATAAGATTTACAATAATGTAACAAATGGAGATTATTTCTTCTATTGTATTTGTTATACGTTGTAATTATGATTTTATATAGACACACATATGTATATATAGGATATGAGTTTGTGTGTGAAAGGCAACAGGTATGAAAAAGACAAACCTTTGAAAGAATAAACATCGCTATGAGTTTAATTGTAAGACAATGGAGTCGGCTTCAGGGAATTGCAGAAATCCTTAGGTTTTCTTTTTTTTTGTTTATAAAAATTTAAAAAAGAAAAATAATCATCAAGATCATAGTTTACAATCACATCTTCGTTATACCTGAAAACATAACTTCTTTCATAAATATCATCTTGGGAGTTCGATTGAGATAATAATAAATTTCTATATATATATATATATATATAGAAAATAATAAACATTATGTTATTCTGAATAATAATTATCATTGATGAATTATAAATAATGATATAAATGTCTAATTAAATTTATTCATTATATAAACAATTGTTTAAAAATTTTTATTCCATTAAAATAACTTAATGAATAAAAATTTAGACGCAACGTGCTTCATTTTCTCGATACGGAGTAGTGTAATACAAGTATACTTAAATACATCAAATCTGTACAATATATTCAAGGATTTACACCATAAATTCTCCTGATTGCAATTTTCGTCTGATTTTGGTGACGAAAGACTCATTTGAAAGATAAACATTGTTTATATGAAATTATTGTTACAGATTTTTGAAAAGATATTAATTTCTTTGCCAAAATTATATCTAAAAAATAAATAATCTTTAAGAATAATTTTCACACAGGTAAAAGCTTATTTTGAAAATAGTGGCAGATTTTAAATATAAAAACATGCAATTATATCGACGCGTAAGTATAAAAAAATAAGTGTACATTTAATATCTTCATATGTATTATAAAATAAATAATTGTAGAAAAATATAGGAGATTAGATATATGTATGTTATCACAGATGAACGTAATACATTTAAGAAAAAAAAAAAGAAAAAAAAATAGAAAAAAAAATTAAGAAATATTATTTTCATATAATTATTGAATAATTGTTTCTTGTAATAGTTTCTAACCTATTATATATTTTTTTCAAAAGTTGTTTTTAATTATTTTATTTTTGCATAATTATGTGTTTTCTACGTCTTTTAAAATATCTTAAATTATACAATAAGTCAATATATAAATAATAACAAAAGTATATTTAATATACAAAATATATTTACATAATGAAAAACATGTATATCCATAATTCTTTATATAATTTTCTAAATCTATTTCTTTTTTAGCTTTTTTAGTTCATTTTGTTGTTTTGCTGCATCACCAAATATTTCTTTCACTTTACGTTTGCGTTCTGTATCACTCTTAATTTGTTGTTTAATTTGTAATTTGGATAAGAATGCTCTGTCTTTTCTTATTTCACGAATAGCACCCTTCATTTCTTTTTTATATTTATGAAGTAATTTTTCTCTTTCTGCTTTTTCTTTAGACATAGGCTTATGTTTTTTGCCATCATATCTATAAATAATATAAAAGAAAATAAACAATACACGTAATATATATAATTATAATATCAAAATGCAATTTTTATTTATTTACTTAGAAAGTAAATAGAAAAAATAGAATACGTACACTCTTTCAATATGAGGCTCATATTGCCTTAATGGTTTTGGTCTTTTCTTTTCACGAATAATATATTCAAGCTTTTTATTTTTTAAGTCGATTAATTCTCCATTTAAGTGTTTTATATGCTCCTTTAAAGTTGAAGGATATCCATTGCATGGGTTTTCTTTTAATAACTTCATAATTGGTTCGAATATAGAATATGCAGATTCTAATTCTTGAAGATGATTTTTAAATTCAGTAATTAAATTTATTGCAGTAAATAAAACTCTTATTCTGTAATCATTGTCTATATCTTCATTTACTAAATCATATGCTTTCATAATTATTGTATTTAAATTCATTTCTAAATCTGTTTTTTCCTGATCAATTATTAATAAATTACTTGATTCACCAATACTTTTAAAAGGAGGAATCACCTTAATTCCTTTGATCAAAAGTTTTGGCGTAGCCATGTATATTATTCCACGTAGAAAATTGATCGCAGATGGAGCAAATCGTTTACTTAATACTGTATACTAAAAAAATTCATTTTTGGTTACAGTAATAATATAATACATATATATATATATATATATATATATATATATAGTTATATAAAATGTATAAATATAATTAGTATTACATACCTCTAACATAAGAGTACATATAAAGAGACCTTTTGATATATCTCTTCTGTTTTTAATACGACATGTCAGTAATATTTGTGACATAAATATAAGACAAGGAGTAACAATTACATGTCTAAAGTCAGATGTTGGGAATAATAGTGATACCAATTTAAAAATAATAAGCTGAAAAGAAGATAATTTAAAATAATTATTTTAAATTATAATATAATTATTTCCATTATTTAATATTCTGAAAACATACTGTATCTATGTTGGGATATTGTTTCTTATTCTTTTCAAATTCTTCATGTTTTTCTTTTATTATTTCAACTATACAATTCTTAGTATTTTCTGGATTTATATGTGCAAGATCATATAGATAAGGACATAACCTAAAATATATAATATAATAAAAATTTAATTAATGTTCTTAATAGAATACAATATTTACTATATATATATATTTTACCTATCAAAAACTTGAAAAAAGTTAACAATGTTTTCTACATCATCGTTTTCTATATTATTATTAAGAATATATTTCATTAGAAATATAAATAATTTGGATAATTTTTCTTTGTTTTGTTTATCCAGAGTCCAATGATTGCATTTTATTATGCGATCTACAATAACTGATTGATAATCGGAATTTTGATTTTGTAATAATTTTTGTAATTCTTCAAAATTTTCTGGTATTTTATAAGTATAAGGCAATTCTTTTCTAGCTTTTTCCATGATTTCTTTTCTTTTTAAAAGATCATTTCTAATTTCTTGTTTTCTATCTATACTGACAATTTTGTCAATAACTGGTTCATTATTTGCTTTTATTATTGACTTCAACTTATCATTTTTGATATTAATTGATTTTTCAGTATATATATTATTTCCAAATCTAATACTTTTTTTGTCAGATATTTCCTCATCTTCGCTAGAGGAGTCAGATTGTTTTAAATCTGATAAGTCATCTTCTGAGGAACTTTCACCTTCTACATTATTAGAATCTGACTGTACATCCGAATTTTCACACAAATCTGTTTCATATTCTTCTTTACTTTCTTCATGTTCATCATTTATTAATTTTGATTCTTGATTAATTTTATTTGTCTTATCAATTTTATCATTTACAAGAGATTTCTTCATTCTTTCTACTCGAATTTCTGTTTGTTTTACATTTTCATTAAATTCAGAATCATTACTATTGCTAGTATCGTTTGAGCTTTGACTAATATCATCATTAAATATATCATCGTCATTACTTACTCCATCATTTTTAATTTCATCAGATATTTTCTCTACAAAAAATCCATCGTCAAGATCATCAGCTGATTTATGTTTTAGTTCTGCATTTGAATCTGATATAAATCCTTTCATTCTTGCTAAACGATCAGCTTCAAGTGCTTCTAATTTTTCCTTCTCTTCTTTAATAATTTCTTCCTCAGATTTTAATCTGTCAGTAGGATTGCCTCTTGCTTCAAATTTTAATTCACGTACAGCCATATCATAATCATCAACTTTTATTTTATCAACAGGATCTTGATTTGGTATTTTACTTGCTGATACTATAGGAAGAAGATCTTTCCATTGAGTATCTAGTTTTTCTGTTAAATCTACAGTTTCTTCACGTATCTTTTGCTTCTCAGCTTTTCGTTTTTTGGATTCAGCAATAAGTTCAGCAATCAGATCTTTTCTAGATATAGTTGAGTCTGATTTTGATAGAATGCCGCCTCCAAAATGTGATTCAACAAATTTTTTATTCAGTTTTCCATCTCTATTTTCATCATCACTAAATTCATCATCACTTTTTGGATCATCAAATTTTTCTATTTCTTCAAGAGTTTGGCCTCTATGCGTCAGCACTTCTTCGTCATTCAAACTAAAAATGTTTTTCTTCTTATGAGCTTTTATACGTTCTGCTGTAAATCTTGCCATAGCTTTTTCTTCTGGTGTCATACGAAAATTTTTTTCACCTATGCGTTTATCTAAAAACACATTGTCTTTATTTTTTAATTTATACTCTTGAAACAGAGTACCCTTGCGTTTACTAATAGCTTTAGCACGTGATATACCAGGCAAACCTCTGTCTGCTTTATTCCTTCGTCCTAAAACATTTTGTTTGTCTTTATTTATATGTATTTCGAAGGGATTTAAATTTTTCTTTTTTTGTTGGTTATGTTGTAATTGCGCTTTTTCAGACATATTCATCTTCTTTGCTTTCACCATTTTAAATATTTATAATTTTCAGACGAAATGAGAAGCACAAAGACGTCAAAATAAATATAATATTTTTCACATATAAATTCTTTACATTAATTCAAATAAACAAAGTTTTAATAACCTATGTTAAGATAATCGTTTAACAATAATCCACGTGTTTTTATTTTTATCTGCCCGGTCTGTTATTGCTGCATAGTTACCACATATGTTATCAAAGATTGACCAATCAGAGTACAGCACTGAACAGCCAATTATATTTCAGTATATTTTTAGTACTAATGAATTTTATGGTTAAGGAAGCGCGCGAGTCGTATCATATTGCTAATCCTGGTTCAGATTTTTCTACATTAACTTTTTGCACTCGAGAGGTGACTCTCACTCACCACATGATTTAATGCCGCAACTCGAGTGGTGACTCTCGCTCACTACTTTGTTTGATGCGGCAATTCGACATACGGCGAGAACTGTTTATGTTTTCTTTCTTTCATGTGGATTCCTAAACTCTTCCTATATAATGTTACGAAGATAACATAATTTCCATTTCCCAATGGAAGTAATGTTTTCTTATCTGAAATTAGTGTGCAATCCTGAACCGGACTCTATTTTCGGTCTTAGTTCGAACTTGAAAACCATGGCAAAAGGATTATAAAAGTTGAAGTTTCTGATGCCCATAAGCATGGAACTTAGTAATGAAATAAGCTCAAGTGAAGATGAATTTGAAGTAACGTTGCTTAACGAGGAAATTACATCTATACATAGAGAGCTTGACGATAAAGAGAACACGAGCAGTGATGATGATGATAGTAATGAAGTAAGTGGTGTAAGAAGACGAAAGATCAGAATAATAAACAGTGAATGTGACAGCGATAGTGATACTGCAGAAGATCCACAATCGGACAGTTCTGAATGGATTAGTTGTACAGAATCCGAAGAAATACCCTCGAGAATACCGTTCATAGCCGGCGACACTCCTGCTGGACCGCACATACTCCTAGACAAGAAAGAACCGTTGGATTTTTTCAAACTATTTTTTACTAATGAACTCGTGAATGAAATAGTTACTGAAACAAATAACTACGCTAGAAAAAAGTTAGAGAACAAGACGCCATCACAGTACTCAATATGGCGAGCTTGGCACAGTGTAACTATCGAAGAAATGTGGGCATTTATTGGAGTCATAATAAATATGGGGACAATGCCGTTGGCGAATTTGCAAGAGTATTGGTCACGGAATGATATAAGTTATATTCCTTTTTATTCAAACAAATTTACCAGAGACAGATTCAATCAGATTTTTTGGATGCTTCATCTAAAAACAATCCCAACACGAGATACTGGTCCAAGAACACGTTTACAACTAATAAGCTGCTTTCTTGAATACATAAATTCTAAATTTTTAGAGTATTTTACACCGGGAAAAGAAATTTGTGTGGATGAGTCAATTATCAAATTCAAAGGTCGGATTTCCTTTATCACTTATAATCCGAAAAAACCAACCAAATGGTGTGTTAGAGTTTACACAATGACAGACTCAAATACTGGGTATATCTGTGGTATTCTTCCTTATTATGGAAGTTTTACAACGGAGAAATTGATAAGGCCCGATCTTCCAATATCAGCAAGAATACCGCTGCACCTTTATACGATGCTGCTGAAGAAAATACCTGGTACTCAAGGACACCATATGTTCACCGATCGGTATTACACCAGTTTTATCTTGGCTGAAGAATTATTCAAACTGAAATGCCACTTGACAGGAACAATCTTAACGAATAGGAAGAATTTGCCAAATCAAATAAAAAAAACAAAATTCCGCAAGAAATCGACAGTAGCATACCGCAAAAGAAATACTTTAGTTTTAGCATGGAAGGACAAGAAGGTTGTCACATGCTTGACCAATTGGAGTAATGCAGGAATGAGTACTGTAAAAAGGATTTTACGAGATGGTATTGAAATTAACGTCAAAAAGCCTAATGTTGTAATAAATTATATAAAATATATGGGCGGTGTCGATCGTACAGATCAATATGCTTCAACATACTGTTTCTTAAGAAAATCCTTGAAATGGTGGCGTAAACTATTTTTTTGGGGTCTGGAAATTTGTGCAATTAATTCATATATTCTTTATAAAATCACTGAAGAACAGAGAAGACAACGGCCGCTTAAACACTTGCGGTATGTGAAAACCTTAGTTCAACAATTAACTGGAGATTTTCATCAAATACGTGATCGAGCTTCAATTTCAACCTCCAATTCCGAAAAGATCCGCCTGAATGGAAAGTTGCATAACATTCTAACAGGAGTTAGGAAAGATTGTAAAGTCTGCTCTCAAAGAAATAAACTCGGCAAAAGACATCAAACAACATATTATTGTGATACTTGTCCCGAAAAGCCGGGCATCCATCTCGGCAATTGTTATATGAAATATCATACAAAACAAAATTACAAAAACTAATATTTTAGAAATTATCTTCGTAAAGGTCTAAAGATATATAAAATGTTAAAATATAAAAGTTTTATAGGATAATTTGTGTGTGTAATTATTTCAAGTTAGAGGTAAAAAATTCACCAAAAGTGCTACAAAACATCTCGAGTTGCTGATTCGTCCGCGCGAAAATGACGCCGATTGCAAAGGGTTAATATCAAAGAACTCTATGCTACCACGGTTTACTATAATCGCTCGTCACGAAATCTTTCTTGCTTGGCAGCGTCGATCAAAGTCAAACTGTGAATTATCAAAATTTTTGTAGAAATATTAGGTTGGAAACTATGAAACGGGCGTTTTTTGTTTAGTCTGTGTTCAGCTGCGACTGAGAGAGATACATTGTAACGTGCGCTCGATATTTTAATTTATAAAGCTTAAAGATATTCTTTTTACTCATTTTGTAAAATTTTTTCGTGTTTGTATCCCATTTTTATTTTATTTTTATCCTAAATCAGATGGAAACAAAACGCGATTTACATCTACTCTTTTTGTACGAGTTTAAATTAAATCATACCGCAGCTCAAGCTTCAAGAAATATTAATCAGGCATTCGGAGATGGATCCACCAATGAAAAAATGCTCGATATTGGTTCCAAAAATTTTGTTCTGGCAATTTGACTATCGTCAATGAGCCTCGAGGAAGATCACCGGCTCATATTGATAACGAGGAATTAAGGACTGTGGAATCCGATTCACATACAACTAGTCAAACACTTGGATCTAAACTGGGAACTAGTCATACAACTGTGTTAAAACATTTGCGTGCAATACATAAAGTCAAAAAATTGTACTCATGTGCCGTACGAATTGACGCAACTGCAGATGATCGAACGCAAAAGCAAGTGCGCATCTTTGTTGCTTCGCAATATACGATTGCCATTTTTACACCAAATCATCACTTGTAATGAAAAGTGGATTTTGTATGATAATTGAAAACGATCAAGCCAATGGGTAGATAAGAATACACCCCCAGGATACATCCCGAAACCGAGATTTTATCAAAAAAAAATTATGGTTAACACCAATTATGGTGGAATGCCCAAGGAGTGATCCATTATTCCCTTCTACAACCAGGCGAAACTATAACAGCGATGTCTTATTGATATCATACATGAGAAACTTATGAAAAAACAATCAGCATTGTTTAATCGGCACGGCGCAATATTACTGCATGATAACGCACGATCACGTAAAACTTCAATTACTGTTGACAAATTAACTTCTCTACAATATGAAATTTTACCACATCCTTCATATTCACCCGATATTTAAGCTTTATAAATTAAAATGTCGAGCGTTACAATGTATGTCTTTCAGTCGCAGCTGAATACAGACTAAACAAAAAACGCCCGTTTCATAGTTTCCAACCTAATATCTCTATAGATTAACGTTGGAACGAAGAAGAAATATTGATACTTCGAAAAATCTGGTATTACTGACTTTTCCATTTCCACGTGCATTTTGTATTTAAGAAATTTGGTGCCTTACTCTTTATGAAAGCGTAACATTTCATTAACATACGAATCTATTTAAAGTTGCAAATAAAATTAATTTTTAGAATTACATTTTAAATCGAAACATTTTAGATCCGTATATTTAAATCGATCGATCGTAGATCACTCTTTAAAAATATGCTTTGTACGAAACATTGATGTATATATTCAGCTTAAATAAGTTTATATTTAAGTGATTATTATATTTATGAAGGTATTTAGTAGTAGAACGTTCATATATAGATACTTATATATGAAATAAATTTACCTGTTCTGTAAGAATTACAGTGCTAGAAGCTACTGGTAGTCCCTCATCTATTATTGCTTTAGCTGGAAGAACGATGAAAATGAGCAAATATAATACAAGCCCCGCTATCCATCCATAGTCCCATACTTTTAAAGCAGTTGCTGCGTTAAATAATATCATAAATTATAAGTATAATTTTAAAGAAATGTTTAGCGATACTTTTTTAATAACAAAAACCAATTTTATTGTTACATAATGGTAAAAAGTGAAGACGTTTGTGCGCCCAAATATAGAACGGAATGTAAATTCCAAGTGTCGTTAATGTCATTAAAGACCAAATATAAAGGACTCTTGAAAATTTTCCGAAACTCCATATTATGATATTCATTCCGACATTTATTCTAAAAATAAAATAAAAAAATGTATATATCTACCGACAAATTTATTATGTTGACTATATTTTATTTATATAAATTTGTACTACAATTTTTATCAAAATTCAATGAAATTGAGGTATAAATGATCATGCTTACGATCCACTATCCATAATATCGTATGTAATAGTATTCATAAAAAGTAATATTAGTATCGTTGTAAATATATTATATACCGTCCGCACATGTTTGTTGGTGTTAAAAAGATCAGTTAGTAATGAATTTCTTTCAGAAAATTATTTTTCTGGTAAGATACTTTCCTCTAAGATGAATTACTCCTATTTTTCGTGTAAAATATTAAATCTCTTAAATAATGATTTTTTAATATTTAAATGATTTAAAGAGTTTATATAGAGAAAATACAGATCTTAATAATCATTCTGATTATAAGTGATTTAAAATTATCGACAATGAGAGAATTATATATATTCATAATGTAAATCCACCGTATGAATTAGAGACTTTCAATTATTGTTGTATTCGTTCGGTGTTTCTATTTTGCGATCTTTTCATTTAATCGATGATGTGCTTTTTCTTATGTGGTTTCTCCTATAGGACTATTCCACTCTATACTATTTCAACTATTATTACTATTACTACTACTATTACTACTACTGATAATAATAATATAATATAATATAATATAATATAGTAATAATAATAATAATAATAATAATAATAATAATAATAATAAAAATGTACTTAAATATTTGTAACATTTAAATATTATTTAATACATTTTATATATATGAAACCACCGTAATTATAGTAAAGATAATTAGCTTCGACTGATCGTGATTAACCGTTTGCGTATCACGAGCCACTTTCGTACTCTTCAGATTTTGTGTCGAAAAAACCCAGGGCATTTATCCGAAACAGACAAGTGACGGTCCACCCGAAATTTGTCGAAACGCGCTCAGCCTTTCAGACGCATGTACGTCGCATCGCTATCAATAAACTAATTTGTTTTTATTGTTACTTATTTTAAATTAATAGAATAGGTATGTATATTATACATATATATTTTTTCATTCATAACTGAATTTGGTATAAAAGAAACAAACAAAAGACGGCCCCGTTGTTTATCGCATTGAACATGACAAGCACTATCGCACTCTTCGGCTTTTTTCGAAACGTAATTGAAATAGTGCTATCGTGGGTAGCACTATTTTTTGGCTTTTTTTCGATATGTAATCGAAGAAGCGCGATCGCGCTTCTTGGCGTTTTTCGAGCATGTTTTGTTAAAACCCTCTGGTACGCAAACGGTTAAGAAACATTGTGCAAACAAATGTATAATGATCATAAGGTAGTAAGATAAAGAGAAACGATAGAGGATGAAAACAAAAGAAACGTTTTGTACTTTTATTCATATGTCATTTATATTAGATATATTTTTCGATGGGCGTTCATGTGTCGTAATTATTAAGAATTTTATTTGTGAGTGTCGCGCGTCAAACGACACGTAAAATTTTTCTTTTTTTGTTATCGTAAACTATCATTATATGTGTCATGGTGTATACAATATAAGTATATTTTTTTGTTTCTTCTTATTACTATTTTTATTGCCATATTATTACCTTATATATTATTATTATGGTAATCGTAGTAGTAATAGTAATAATATGAGATGATTTAAAGAGAAAATCATAACAAAATAGCGTTAGGAGGAGCGCTCGTAGATAACGTGGGAATGAACTCGTGTTTTGATCTTTATTAAAAATAATATAAAATATATATGTTCACTAATTATTAATTTTGAAAAAATAATCGACAAATGTATGTACTTTATATGCATTTATCATTGAACAAAATTATACTGTTGCTGTGTTCTATCTAGTAGAGATCACCGCGAAATTCACGTCAGCCATCAATGGAGGAAATAAATATAAGAGATTGAATAATAACATCTTACTAAATTATCTAATAAGGAAAAAAAGAGTAAATTAATTCATTATTTTCGTTTACATCGATACAATAAAAAGAAATCATTGGGAATCATTTTAACCTGGAATCTATATTTCCTAAATTACGAATATAGATGCTTACCAATGTACAATACACATTGCTTATAGAATCTCTATCTTTATATTCTATAAAATCTAAAAGAAGCTACAAATTTTTCCCAAATTTTACAATATTTTAGAAACTCAAATCCCTTGACATAAACGATTGGACACGTATTTCCTTATTTTTCCCATAGAATCATTTGGTCAAAGCTCATTAAAATGATCGAGTGAGGAGTTTCTGTAGCTTCTCCGAGTGAGCATCGTGAAACCCATTTTTTTGCGTTTGAAAATGTTTAGAAAATCTAAGCATCAGTTATTTACATACACAACTAAGCAGGCAATCACTACTTCACGGACATACATCATTCAAGCATATAAAAATTAGTAGTGGATGTACGAGCTTCATCTCTTTTGTCGAAAATTTCGATGTAGTACTAAACTTTTTTTTCGTGAAAAATGTTGAAAACAACATTAACGCCATTAAGGAGAACAGATGTAATTCTCTATCAATTTTAATGAACAAAGTCTCATTTTAAAGAGGAAGATTTAATTTACGGCACTGTTCCGGCGGAATTTAGAAAAAATCGTGATAATTTTTTTCAAAGGAAATAAAGCGAAAAGTATCATTCTGGGACGAGAGATAGCGTATGCATTTGCATGCGTGCGTATGTGCATGTGTTTTGAATGAATATTACGACAAGGAAAAAGAGGCATTGAGATTTACTATATTATTTATTAATATCTTTAGAAAATAGAATATGAAACATTAATAACAGATAGATGATAGTGATAACAACAGAATAATTTATTTATGAGTCCATTTGGAATTGTTTACATCATATATTTACCGAATAGATTATATTAAAATAAAATGTTGAGTGAATATATAATATATTTGTGAATGTCAACATTGTGAATAAACATATGAAATATGATAGTATTTTTTTCCATATTTCTTTCAATATATTTAATAAATTGTAAACTGATTTACGACATGAAAAAAAATATATAATATTATGATTAGCGATTAGTCAATAAAATATTTATTTATGATTTTATGAACATTTTTTTGTGGAAGATACTAAAAAAATTTACAGGGAACTAGAATTTAGATAGAAGAATTAAAAAATAAATATTTAAAATTTTATATTTAAAATAGAAACGTACTATTTCTGTTACCGAAAAAAAAATAGAACAAAATCATTCGTTTCTCACAAGTTTGTTTCTTTCATAGGAGAATAATTATAAAATCTGAATAAAGTTTTTTCAAAATTGCGGCAATATATACGATGGTTCAAATGCAAATAAAAACAAAAAAGTGAATGTTTTCACAAAATACATGTATGTTTTAGTGAATATATTACAAGAGACAATGCATTCAAAAAGTGATTCTTTCAATATTAATAATGTATATTTTATTTAATGTTCATTCGGATATAGGGTTACAATACCAAATTCTCGGTAAAATGAAATTCAAGAATTTATCAGGATATTCACCACAATTTTGTCTTCCAAAGAATTCCATAGCATACATACTACACATTACACCGTTACCTAAGATAAGGCTAAACCATAGAAATATATTGCCAGCTTTTCTTGTGATAAAAGTGAGCGGACAGCCGATGAAACCAAACAAAAGTATCATTCCGGGACAAAAAAATTGGAAGGCAAAACACATTATATATTCATGTACGAATGCGGATATGCAAAATACGGTGCAAGTTGCGATAAACCTATTTTGGTTCGTTAAGATCTCAACCACATCTTTGTATACGTAGGCGTAAAGCCAATCGTGCACGACGACGTTCCATGTTCTGTAGTAAACGCTATAAGATGATGAATTCCACCAGTCCTGAAAATGAAATACATCAAAATTGTGTGATAATGATTAAAATTATAAATTAGTCTTCTTAAAAAAAAATGTAGTTCATTTTGTTTTTTACTTTGTAAAACAATCGATCGGCAAAACGCAATACTTCAGCGCAAGCGTTTAACCAAGCGTGTAAAAGACAATAAAATCCACAAAGGAAGAAAAGAATTCCAGGCATGGACGTGTTGATTATATTAAGAAACAATTCTTCCCTTCTTATAGGTTTCATTCCATGTTTTCCATATATCGGATAAAAGAAGCGTTTGCATATGAAAGCCATGTAAAATATTACCAACAAAACTTCTACATAATGCCAGAGAACAAACTTCCATCGAATACTTTTTGTCCTAGAAAAATTCACAAATGTAATTGAACATTACACATGATGCTCGGAGTCATCTATAAGTTTACCTAGGATAATTATCTCTATAGATTAACGTTGGAGCGAAGAAGAAATACAGATACTTCGAAAAATCTGGTATTACTGGCTTTTCCATTTCCGCGTGTATTTTGTATTTAAGAAATTTTGGTGCCGTACTTCTTATGAAAGCGTAACATTTCATTAACATACGAACCTATTTAAAGTTGCAAATAAAATTAATTTTTAGAATTACATTTTAAATCGAAACATTTTAGATCCGTATATTTAAATCGATCGATCGTAGATCACTCTTTAAAAATATGCTTTGTACGAAACATTGATGTATATATTCAGCTTAAATAAGTTTATATTTAAGTGATTATTATATTTATGAAGGTATTTAGTAGTAGAACGTTCATATATAGATACTTATATATGAAATAAATTTACCTGTTCTGTAAGAATTACAGTGCTAGAAGCTACTGGTAATCCCTCATCTATTATTGCTTTAGCTGGAAGAACGATGAAAATGAGCAAATATAATACAAGCCCCGCTATCCATCCATAGTCCCATACTTTTAAAGCAGTTGCTGCGTTAAATAATATCATAAATTATAAGTATAATTTTAAAGAAATGTTTAGCGATACTTTTTTAATAACAAAAACCAATTTTATTGTTACATAATGGTAAAAAGTGAAGACGTTTGTGCGCCCAAATATAGAACGGAATGTAAATTCCAAGTGTCGTTAATGTCATTAAAGACCAAATATAAAGGACTCTTGAAAATTTTCCGAAACTCCATATTATGATATTCATTCCGACATTTATTCTAAAAATAAAATAAAAAAATGTATATATCTACCGACAAATTTATTATGTTGACTATATTTTATTTATATAAATTTGTACTACAATTTTTATCAAAATTCAATGAAATTGAGGTATAAATGATCATGCTTACGATCCACTATCCATAATATCGTATGTAATAGTATTCATAAAAAGTAATATTAGTATCGTTGTAAATATATTATATACCGTCCGCACATGTTTGTTGGTGTTAAAAAGATCAGTTAATAATGAATTTCTTTCAGAAAATTGTTTTTCCGGTAAGATACTTTCCTTTGATGATTTTCTGGAAGCAATATAAAGAAAGAATAATATTTCATAGTAAGTATTTTTCCGTTATATGAAAAAATGATGAAATATGGAGGAACTTCATAGATAAATAAACTTGACAATTTATAATATATTACATTACTTATGATGTACAATGGATTCATTATTTCAAAGAGATCGAATATAGATATATATAGGTTGAACTTATTTCAATGACTAGGCTTCAATAAATTCCGATAAGAAATATTTCTTGTCAAAATGATTTGAATTATCTTTATACGATATTATCGTATTTGTTTAAATTGTGATATAAAATGTAAAAGGAGAATAAACATTTCGTATTTAAATCTGAACGTCAACGGTCATATGTTATCATTATCAATTTCGTGCTGATTGGAAGACTCGTAATCTCGGCAATAGCTCTATTTCTTTAATAAGGAATAAGACAATAATAGTGACAATATGGTAGATCCTCCTTGATGAAACAATTGTAGGAATGTACATGGACATTTATTAACTCTGATATCAAAGATTTTTTTACTTTCATTTAAAGATTTCGTAAATAAAAATTGATATTAATGAATTTTTCATATTTTCGAATAATAAAAAATTAATTTTTCGTATTCATATTTATAAATATTAAATATAAATAAATAATTTAATTTATGGACTTATTATTTATAAAACGGATATGTAAGATTGAACAATTGAAATTTAATAAAATGAATGATAAATGATTATGTATTGAAAGGATCATTAATAATTATATAAACTTAATTTTAGATTAGCATCTAAATAATACCATCATGTTGATAGTATACAGGTAAGCAAATTTCATGACGTAGTAGTACGCATGATCGAATGTATGAATGGTACATACATAAGGCACAAATCAGATCAGTGGACACGTATAATGCCTTTATGATATACAACGAGAGAGAGAAGGGTCTCCTTCAATCATGTTATTAGATTTGTTGGTTTTATTATGCTATGTCTGAACTCATTCGTATATTGTTCTTGATTATAGAATTTTTAATACTCATATAAAAAACATAAATCGTTATCTTATATATATTTTTTTACGATTTATCAAATATAAAAATCAGTAGTTTAAACTCGACTGTAAACATTTTATTTAAGTGCAAGCGTACTCGGGTTTATTTGATACTATTATATATGATATTTTTAATCAGTTACATTTTTCGATATGTTTCTAGATAAAACTAAAATTGGAATTTTAATGAATTTGATAATACGACAAATATTTTTTATATACAAAAGACGAAATTATAATACACTTCATAATTTTCAAGCTATACGAACCTTTTATCACAGTATTTATCACTCAAATTATCTGACATTTGTAATGATCTTTCACGATCAGTTTTGCTTAATACTTCTGATATCATATCGTTAATACGATCATTGACTTGTTCAATAATGCTTTCCGAAATTTCCTACAAGAAAAATGACGATTTTAACAACTTTAATAAATATCTAATATATTATGCTAAATGAATTATTTTATTTCACAATTTACAAATAGTAAGATTATTAAAAAAAACTTATAGAGACCAATAACTACGTACTTGCATTCGTGTTCGTATTTCAGCAACAGTTTCTTCATCTATCCCTCTTTTTTTTTCACTTTTGTTAACTATAAAACACCGCATTTTAAAATGAAATAATTATTCAATTCTTTGTATAAAATATTATATTTCTTAATTATTTAATATTTAAATAGTTTAAAAAATCTATATCAAAAATCTTATTGATCATTCTACAAGTGTTTCAAAATGATCAATCGTAAAAGAATTATTGTTATGTACTTATATGATAATATAACATTGTAAATACAGTTGTAATTATCATTTTATTTCTATATGTATAGAAAAAAGCTTATCTTCTTATAGATTTTCATCATATTTATATATACATATATATATATTCATAATATAAACTTACGTCGTAAATTTGAAATTTCCAAATGACCGTTCATCCTTGTGTTCATTCGGTGCTTCAACTTTGTGATCTTCTCATCCAATATGATTTCACCCTCGCAAGTAAAATCGATGATCTCTGAACAATTGAGTGAAAAACTTGTCGAGCATAAAAGAAACTTTCTTTTAGTGACACAGCACACGCGACGATAAGCGAATGAACGAACGTAATTCTTGTACGTTATAAAAGTATCTGGTTGGAACTATTCTCTGGCGAATAGTAGAACTAAAATCGTGCGCGTATTTCAATTATTTCTTTAGTATTTTTGTTAACATTCAACATAAATCCTTCCTGAAGATATACAGTTAAATTACTTGGATTAGATTTTTGCGTTGTTAATCGAAGATAATAATAATTTTCTGATAAGAATAATTTTTTGGCGACTGTGAAATATTATACGATTCTACTAAATAACTGCGCCTTTACATTATATATACATTATATATATATGTATATATATATATATATATATATATATATATATATATATATATAATACTAGATAAGAAAAAAAAATATTTTCCTTTACAGAATTTATAACGCAACTAAATGATATTTTGTCGCATACAACTGTAAATAAAAAGAAAAAAAAATGTGAAGAAGAAGACATAAATTTATAGGCGATAACGAGGTGTACTTTATTTCATTTGTTGATAATGTCGGATCGACCTCTTAATCGTCGGTTCAATAACATGTCATCCTTTTGAAGTGTTACACGTTTCGCATGACTAGTTAATAATAACGAATCTTCAAAAAATTGTATCATATACATTTCTAATGCTTCTTGTAATGCTTCTAATGCGATCAATTGTATTCTGTTAAAATATGATAAGAAAACATATGATAAGTAATATTTTCTCCATAATATTAATCAGTTTTGTAGATTTGAAAATATTTCAAGTATGAATAAATATGAATACCTGTAAATTGTAGAATATAATTCTATAAAAATTTGTCTAACTAAACGAATGAACGGTGCTCTTGGTATAAGAAGATGCGTTGTGTTTTGAAGATATATAATATTCCTTAATGCGGGTCTCCTGCGTCGTAGTATATTTTGACGTATTTTCGGTCGCTATTAAAATAATTTCAATTTGAAATTCTTTATTCATGGATAATTTAAATATAATCATAGTAAAGAAGATGCATGTGATCTTATTACTGCAGACTCTTCACTGGTCGTAGAAGAATCGACTCGCAAACGCGTAATGTTTGATCTAAATTAATAAAATGAATTACTTCAATATTATATGCAATGTTAATTAAATATATATAGTCGCATCTTCTTATCTGTTCATTTTCTTTTATTTCTGCTTTTGTAAACATGCGAGAAAAGAGCAGATTAAGATTATAAAGTGACATTCGATATAATAACAATAATACGGAATAAGAGAAAAAAAGAGAGAAAAAAAGGAATGAAAAAGAGCAAAATAAGCGTCCATTTCATTAGAAAAATATATAAATTAATATCTTCACTCTGTTTATATATATTTCTATTCTGATATATATATATATATATATATATATATATATATATATATATAAATTTAAAGTTAAAGTGTTATTGCTTGTTGATTAGAAAAATGTACTAACCTCGGCTTATCTTTTCGACGTACCATAATTACAAGTTTTTACGATGTAATATTTTTAAATGCGTGTTTTAAAATATTTAAAAGTGCCTGCCGCTTTTGTGGATATAAAAGTCTTTTTAATATATTATTATTATATTAAATACAAATATATTCTTTTTTTTTATGCTATTTGGCGCAGTAAAAAAAATATTATACCGATTATATCAGCCAAAAATATAATCTTCTCATTCTGATAAACATCTCATAAATAAAATTCGATGCAATTATTTAATTGATCCAATAAACCCACCGTTGCCATTAGAAACTTAAAAAATATGCTGAATAGATATTGTTTTTTTATTTCGTTATAATCCATATATATATATATATATATATATATATATATATATATATATATATATAGATTATAACGAAATAAATAATATAATATACATATATAATATATATATAATATACATATACGCGCGCGTGTATATAATATATATATAATATACATATACACACAACATACATTTTTTTATATATATCTTATATATAATTCTTTAGAATAAATTAAGATTGAATTATCATTTGCATTACATTTTATTAAATTTAGATATAATACTGTATTATTATTAAAAAAATATAGTTACTAATATAAATCTATTCTAAATGCAAAATTGGTTTTATCCATTATAATTTTTTTGTTTTATTCAAATAACTATCTTAATCAGTATAATCTTAAATTCTATTTATTAGAAATTCCAATCACAATTTTGTAGATCTTCTTCACTTAAATTTAGTAATTCTTTAATATCTATAATAGGAATTTCTTCTTTTTCTTCATTATTTTCTAATGATTTATCGTTATTTATTTCGTCACTTATATCCATCTTATCATCTGATTTCAAGCTTTTTTTTGGAGTTTTTTCCATGAAGAAATCTATTTTTAACTGGTCATTTTGTTTTAATACTTGATTTGTTACTTCCACTTCGTCCATGAGAATATTTTGATTGAGACCAACTTTGCATAGAATATTTATCTTTCTTTGTATTAATGACCATAAATGATCATCAGCTGTTTGTTTTGCCACTAAATATTGGATAACAACATTACTGTCTTGTCCTATTCGGTGTACTCTATCTTCTGCTTGACATAAAATCTATGTTTAAAAAATCATTTATTAAGAAATAATAAATAATTAACATTAAAAATGATTCTAAATAGAACTTTATATATATAATTAAAAATAATAAATAATGACATACTCCAGGGTTCCAAAATAATTCTGCAAAAACTACTAGTTGTGCAGCTGTTAGTGTAATGCCAGCATTTGCAGCAGTTATAGAAAAGATAGCTGCCAAACAATTTGTATTATCTTGAAAATTATTGATCAAATCTTTTCTTCTATTTGAACTTGTCCTTCCATCGATCCTTATATATCTATAAAATTATTCCTCCTTTATGGATAAAAGTAAAGAAACATAATTATAATTTATAAGTACTAATAATTACCCTATTTCCATAGATTCTGCAATATCACATATTGCATCTAAAACATGTTGATGATGAGCATAAATAAGACACTTCTGTTTAGTTTCGAACAGTTGAGTAATATGTTTACTGAAACATTATAGTAATAACAATATTAAAAAATAAAATATTACACATGCAGTACATCAAACGTTATATAAGAAATAAATAATGTCTTTACCATACGGCTTTTAATCTTACAAAACTTGATGTATTGTAATACTGAAGAAGTGCATTATGATGTTCTAGACCAGTTGAAACTTTTTTCTCTAACTCTTTGGACATATCTTCCATTTCTTTCGTACCTACTTTTATAAGATCTGGATTCAATATAATGACCTGCCTAAAAATCACTGATGTTTGAATTTTTTCACAAGTATAAATAGATAAATGTACTTCATATATATATATATATTATTATATATATATTATTATATATATATTATTATATATATATATTATATATATATTATATATATTATTATATATATATATATATATATATATATATATATACACATAAACATACACACATCACCTTATTTTTGATGGTAATTGATTTAACACATCAGCTTTTAATCGTCTAATCATACAAGTTGATTTTAGTAGTAATTGTAATTCCTGCATATTTGATGATCCAGTAAAATCCCAGCCAAAAAGTTTTTTTTCTCCTGCACAATATCGAATTCCATACTCTTGAAATCTAAGTGAAGCATTGTGTTAAAACTGTATATAAATTATATTTCATTATTATGTTACATTTAAGTTTAATATTTACCCCATAAAATTGGGAAGCACAAGATTAACCTGAGTATACAATTCTATAGGACGAGACAAGGCTGGTGTTCCACTAAGTAAAATTATATGTCGTGTATTAGATACAGTGCTTTGTACTGCATTAAATCTAGCAGTTTTATTGTTTTTCAAAATATGGGATTCATCCTACAGAAACATTTTTGTATTGTAATTAATATATCATAATAGAATTTTTCATATGCACTGAATATATTTAATCTAGTACATACCAAAATGACAAATCCAAAAATACGCCTTTTAAATATTTCTACTGCTCTTACCAATATATCATAAGATACTATAACAATTTTTACATCACTAACAAAGTCTTTAGCATTGGTAAATTGATGAACATAATGTGCAGGTATAGATGGTAAAAAATTATAAATAGCTTCGGACCATTGATACCTATAAAAATAATAATAAAAATAAAAATAAAATTAATTTAAAAATAAAAATAAATATATACAAGTAATATTTATTTAGTAAAATTTATTTAAATTAATATTTTTTAATTTTTTACCTAACAGAGGATGGTGCTACAATTAACAAAGGCCAACTATCTTTAAAGTAATATGCTATTCCCAATGCTTGCAATGTTTTTCCCAATCCCATATCATCAGCAATTATACAACAACCATTTTTTGAAATACCATAACTAAGAAAAATAAGAAATATTTGAAATACCATAATAAAAAACATAAATTTAAATCTACCAAAATTTTGTAATATAAACATATTATAAACTTCAATTATAAAAAATATTGTACAATATTTACCAGATGCCTTCTTGTTGAAAAGGCATTAACATATCTCTCAATGTTGCATCTATTGATGACAGATCAATAGAAGATATTTCATTGGGTGAATTTAAGTTTTTCTGGAAAATCTAAAAATATAAAAATATCAATCTGATTTTTTACAAATAATCTATTTATAATAAAATTAATACCTGAAGAACAGATTTTGGTATTTGTATTATAGAAAGATTAGATTTTAATTCCAATAGCTTCTTTATTAAATTATCATAATCTTTCAGATGAAAATTCCATATCTTCGTCTTTATATCTAAAATATAACTTCTTTTTATTATTCATAATTATTAATTGATGTAAATATCATGTAATACATTACATATTCAAATATTTTATACAATTTACCATATATTTTACTGTTCACCGTTTTAAATATTTCAATTACAGATGGTAAATAAGATGATATTTCTATTGCAAATCTTTCGTTAGTAATCATATAGCATTTTCCTGTTATAACAGAATTAATACCAAAAAATTTTTGTGCTGTCATAGGTGTATATCTATTATTTGTTTTGTATTTTCGCATAGGCCCAATCTGAGAATTGTTTGGTTCAGATTTGAGTATAGGATCAGTAATAGGCCGTCGAAAATTACTTGCATTTTGTGAAGAACTTTTTATAGGTAACTTTATATTTTGATTTTGTTGTACTTTTCCTGGATCAAATGGTCCTGTTACTTTTGATTGAATTTGTCGTTTTCTTTGTAATGCTTCCAAGCGTTTCTTTTCTATTTCTTTCTGTGTATATTGTACAGTTGCCATTTATATAAATGAAATTATCAATAATATAATTCTTTGTTTATTTAAATATTAAATAAAAGGTCAATGTTAAAATATCCTTTAATGTGTGTACTTTAAACAATTGTGTAAGTTCATCGCCCAAAGATACATAACCACGTTTTTACGTATATTTAAATTTCTTTATCTCGTATTTTTTTGAAGTATCAAAAAGATTGTGTAGAAGTTTATAAAGGCGAAATTTCAATATACTATGCACGATAAAACTTAATAATTTTCAATTTGCCTTCTATAAAGAAGTATATCGTTTATGGTCGCGCCATAATTTGAATTTGTTTATCCAATCGTTGACTTCTCTTTGCGCGTAGCGGTAATGGCGCTAACTTCGGATATTGATCTAAAGGCACTTGACTGCATTTGCAGTAGTTTACGGGATATCCGTGTTCTGCTTATCACATTTACTTTTTTTCAATATTGCACGTTTTATAATTAGCCTTATTTTATATAAATTAAGTTTAATTCTAAAACTGCCGTGTTAATTATAAGTTTTATATTCTGTGTTCACAAGTACCCCACCCATTTACACCCGTACGTGCCAAAAGCCTGTAAGATGCAAATACTTGCATTTATCGTGTTTAATATTTTCAGCATTGCGAATGGTCAGTTTCTAAGTTTATTAAATTCAAAAAAGGAATCTTATCGCAAACGGAATTTATTATATTCTTATTGACAATGTAATTTATTGTATACAATTATAAGAACAGAAGAATATTAAGAAATTAATTTTTTTATCAGGTGCAGTAGGTTTGAAAACATTTGAAGCAAATCCAGATACAAAACGACTTTATGATGATTTATTATCAAATTATAATAGACTCATTCGACCAGTCATTAATAACACAGAAACTTTGACAGTATGGCTGGGATTAAAACTATCACAACTAATCGAGATGGTATAACATCAAACTTAATGTTCAAGTTATACAAGACAACAAGAAAATGATGCATTTGAAGATAAATAAATATATTGATATTTTCTATTTATTTCAACATTTTACAGAACCTGAAAAATCAAGTGATGACAACTAATGTCTGGGTAGAACAGGTGAAGTATAGTCCTTGAAATAATAGTTCAGTTATAATTTATTATTTATTGTACGTTCCACAATTAATTATTATTTTTTCAATAGAAATGGTTTGACTACAAATTACAGTGGGATCCAGAAGAATATGGTGGCGTTGAAATGTTATATGTGCCTTCTGAAAATATATGGCTTCCAGACATTGTGCTATATAATAAGTAAATAATATGCAAAATATAATCCTTTATTTAATTAATCCAGAATTTTAAGCTATGTTGTAATTTTTATAGTTATATTTGTTCAAACACCATATTTATTTTTTATAATAGAGGACAAAATATGGAACACAAGAAAATGATTTTATAAACTGTTATTATTTGACAGTGCTGATGGAAATTATGAAGTAACACTTATGACAAAAGCTACACTAAAATATACAGGTGAAGTGTCTTGGAAACCACCAGCCATTTACAAGTCATCCTGCGAAATTAACGTAGAATATTTCCCCTTTGATGAACAATCCTGTATTATGAAATTTGGTTCATGGACTTATAATGGAGCTCAGGTTATAAAGTTTAATAAATTTTAAATTTATCTTGTTAACACATTAATATTTAAATTAATTTTGAATTAAATGTTTCATTAAATGTTGTATTCATTTTTTAAAAGTGATTCTTACAAACAGGTTGATCTGAAGCATATGTTACAAGAATCTGGTAGCAATTTGGTAAAAATTGGTATAGATCTGACTGATTTTTATTTATCAGTTGAATGGGATATTCTTGAAGTTCCTGCAGCTCGTAATGAAGAATATTATCCTTGTTGTGAAGAACCATATTCTGGTAAAAAATTCTTTTTATTATTTAATCTATTTTATTGACAAAGCAATTAATATTAAGTAAGGTAATTAAATTGAAAGTTATATTACTTTAATTTTCTATTTAATAATCCAGATATTACCTTCAATATTACAATGCGAAGGAAAACTTTGTTTTATACTGTTAATCTTATAATTCCATGCGTGGGCATCACTTTTCTTACAGTATTGGTTTTCTATCTTCCAAGTGATTCTGGTGAAAAAGTAAGTTTATAAAATATTTATGTAAATTTATATTTCTAAATGTTACTTATAAACTATAATTCTTATATTTACTTTTCTCTAGGTCTCATTATGTTCTTCCATTCTTCTGTCTTTGACCGTTTTCTTTTTACTATTAGCTGAAATAATTCCACCAACATCATTGGCTATACCTCTTCTTGGAAAATATTTATTATTTACGATGATATTAGTAACTTTATCTATTTGGATCACTGTGTGTGTTCTAAATGTTCATTTCAGGTAACAAAATTAAATTAAAATAAAATAAATGCAATCATAGCGTATATAAATTAATAAATTATTTTAGATCTCCCTCAACACACAATATGTCACCGTGGGTAAGACAAGTGTTTTTAAATTGGATGCCAAGAATTTTAATGATGCGTAGAACTCCATATTCTACGCCTGAATATGATGATACATATATGGATAGTGGATATACTAATGAAATTGATTCTAGGTATGTTTATGTCAATAAATTGTATTATTTTTATATAAATAATGTATTTAATATATTATAATTGTAAAATACAAATGATTGATTTAACTTTGCAACAGTGTAAGTGATTATCCTTTAGAATTGAAAGGCACAGATGGATTTGAAAATGTCACATCCACGTACAAAAATATAAGAGAGGATGATGCTCGACATATACCTCATGCATCTGGTATGTTTTAGACAGAAAAATTTTATAACAGAGTAAATCTTCAGTTAAATCTTACATTATTGAGCTACTTAATACTAATTAATATTGTGATATTATTACAGTTACTGACAGTGAAAATACAATGCCCAGACATTTGTCTCCAGATGTAATATCAGCGCTTAAAGGGGTCCGTTTTATAGCACAACATATAAAAGATGCAGATAAAGACAATGAAGTACAGTTACTGTGCTATATAATTACATAATTTTTTTTTTTTTTTTTTTTTTTTTTTTTTTTTTTTTTTTTAATAAATAATATAAGTATTTTAAATGAATATGTATTTATAGGTAATAGAAGACTGGAAATTTGTTGCTATGGTTTTAGATAGATTCTTTCTATGGGTATTTACATTAGCATGTATTGGAGGTACACTTGGTATTATATTTCAAGCTCCTAGCTTATATGATACAAGAGAACCTGTGGACCAACGACTTTCTGCAATATCATTACGTAATTATATGTTTCCGCCCAAAGATGATCCTTTACCTGAAGAGTAAATTCTGAGACATAATCTGACTATTAACATAAGAATCAATACAAAGATGTATTAAACATATTATTACTCTTTATTCTAAAAATGAACATTAATTTATAAATATTTTTAATTGAATAATTTAATTACCTATGATAAAACCATATATTTATTAGAGAAAGGTTTACAATATTAAAATATATAATTGTAAATCTTTATTAGTAATTAATAGTTGAAAAAGAGATACAAATACGGATTTGCATATATACGACAATATACGTAAATAATGAAGAAATAAAATTGCGTATATGTATTATATACACTGCTTGCTGCTTTTGATGAAAATAAATAGTTTACATGTTACGAACTATTTTAATAGAATTTTATATCCCATTAAAAAAAATCTTTACTTATCGAAAGATAACTTTATTTTTCATACAATATACAACTTTTTTCATTATTTATAGTGAAAAATTATATTTTTTTACTTTTAAGTTTTGAAATATGAAAATGATAATAAAGTTATCTGGCAATGAGTTTCTATAGTGAAATAAATTGTACATACAGAATAAAGTAAAGGAATGCTTAAATAAGTAATAATTTCAGTAATATATGTATCTGATTAATGAATATTTTTATATTTAAAATTATACTAAAAACAATGTTCTGAATTTTTTTTTTTTTCTTTTTTTTTTTTCCTTTCATATTATATGTGAAGTTGATAATGATCACATCACAGATCAAAGAAATTCCTCATTGAATTTCTATTGTTTTTCCTGTAAAGACAATCATTCTAAATCGATTATCATTAAATCTGGTGATTCACTTGTACTGCTTATAGAACTAGTTTGAGATTTTTTTGGAGGAGTAGAACTTCTAGTTTTTTTTTTTGTACTTTGACTTGGTATGGAATCTTCATCATCTTCATCACTGTCTGATATCAAATCAATGACAACAGTACGTTTCTTCTCCTTTAATACTGGTATAGTAGGACTGCTTTCATCTAAATAAATATATAAAAATAATATATGAAATAAGATGTATTATGCCTTTCATGTAATGTATCGTCATATTTTACCAAGTTCTACTGTGTCCACATCTATCTTACGATCTTGTAAGTTAGTCGCCACTTTTGTTTCGGTTTTATCTCTGTCTTTCTCTTTTCTTAGCACTAAATTTTCCCAAGAACCATCTTGAAGCAATTGTATTTCATTAACATCTGGTAATAATTTTTTAGAGTTTAAAACTTCTTGGAAATATCCATCAATAACAAGATTGTCATGTAGAGCAGGTTTATCGCACACTGGGCAATTCCACGTTGGTTTTCGTTCATTCATTTGTAAAAATAAGGAAGCATCAAAACATTGCAAATGTGAGCATGTTGATGCACGACATGGTGTATTCATTCTCATTTTTCCTAGAGGACAAGCTAAGGATACTCTGAGTGATGTAGTAGCTATTTCACTATCTGCATCTTCATTTAGTTTTTCTTTTACTAAAGATTATAAAAAATATAAAAGTTAAAATATACAATAAAGAAAAAATATTAGTATGAAAATACGTTCACAATATATTAACTTACTTAATCCTCTGGTGTAATCAGAATGTCTAACACCTCTATTTTTTAGCCTTGTTAATAATTCTGCACTCGAAAGTTTTCTTACAAGATATACAGCAATCGCATATCGTCTACCATAATCAGATGACCAAGAAACATGAATTTGATTTCCTACAGTAGGTGACAATTTAACTAAAGGACTAATATTTACTGGTCTTGGGGGTCTTTTTGGTTCTACACCAGGTTTATTTGTAGGTATAGGATTCTAAATAGATAAAATTAACTATTAGATCTATTAGTTATTATATATTTTAATAATATTATAGTTTATTAATAAATACTAATCATTAGTTATATATATATATATATATATACACATCAATTAAATAGTTGTTATTTTGATAAATTATATTGTTTTAATAATAAAAAATATCGTATTTAGGCTTTACTTACAGGTAACTGACAAAGTTTTCCATTAACTTTTACAACAATATTCGGTGGAAAGTAATCCTCTTGTTCGCATGATGTTTCTTGTAAACAAAACCTCATCTGTACCTATATATTATATCCCAAAATAAAATAAAAAAAATATGACGTTAATATGACGTCAATAATTTATATAGGATGTCTGAAATAAAGTAATTTACCTGTACCATGTAATCCATTTTGCTTCCTGCACGACAATCTCGAGAACTAGCTATGTCAGTTGACTGTTGTGGTGTTAAATGAAACATAAATGTATTTTCTTGTACTCTTACTGATCCTTGTGGCATTAAACTAGATGGCTTCAATAATTCTGCTAATAAATCAAAAAAAGGTAATTTTTTCAATTTGACATCTGGATGAACAGGATATTGTCCTGATGGTATCTGTAATGGTACTGGTAGCACTTTAGGTGCATATGGATATGGATTGTATGTTGCATTTGTTCTCTAAAATATTAAACTCAAATGAGTTAATACAAATTATTATAAAACAATATGTACTATATACAATAGTATTTTACTTGTGGTGCTACGCTTGTGTAACCTGGAGATTGATATACAGGAGTAGTCCTAGGATTTTTAGGTAAAGATGCTTGATGTGCGGGTGGAAGTTCTTTTTCAGTAGAAACCGAACTTTGTGTTTGCTGCTGTTGTCCGATAGTTTGTCTATAAGCATTTTATGTAAGTACATTACATTAATAACATTTAAAATATTTTACCTAGGAAAACAATTAATGCATTTACCTTGTATAATAACTTCTAGAATGCATACTTTGATCAATTTGAGTATCTCCAGTTCCATCAGTTTGAACATACATTTGATGTGCTGCTAATTGATCAGCTCTATATAAATTAATAGAATTGTATATTTTCTAATATATATACAATTATAGTATATAATAATCATAAATTAATTTATATTAAATATATATGAACGCATGTACACTATTTGTTATATTGAAATAATTAATTAAAAAAAAATTATTATTAATTTGATGTCAATAAATTTCTCTCTCATATTATGAAAGAATAAATCACTAAATTATATAAAACTCAAACATACCATACAATGTAAAATTTGGGTTATTTGCTAGTAGTACTTTTAATTTTTACTCTAACAAAGTTTGCTTTTATATTTTAATAATATGAAAAATATATAGCAAATTTAAAAATTATTAATAATAATAATTAGATCATTAAAACAGTGTAAAATCAATTTTAATGTTGAGATATATTATTTATGTTTACTTACTGTATTGTCTTGTATAATTCTCGTATTTTAAGCTGGACTGGATGTGATCTGAGACGTAATAATTCTAATGCTCTTGCTTGTAATTCGTTTTTTCTGCCGGATTTATTTCTACCAGCAAAACCCAAAAGCATCTGAAGCTCAGATACTCGGAAACTTAATACCATATTCTGTAATAAAAATCAAATCATGTACATGCGTTTACATCTCAAAATTTTCAAGTTAAGTAGAAGACAACATACTTGACATTGTATAATTTAATAATATAATTCCAACTAAGTTTTAAATAAATTATAAGATCATATTTATTGGAAAAAAGTAAATACTGAAAAAAAATTAATTATTTATATTATTATAAAACTTTACAGTATTGAAAATTAAAAGCAATAAATATTTATAAGAAAAGATTATTATTTAAAATATTATATCATAATTTTACAATAGTATATTAATTTTTACAATACCAAATATATTTGAGGGGTTATGAGTTCTTATTCCTATCACATATGTACATATATATATATATATGTATATTACATTATACTATATATATATATATATATATACACACACAACACGCGCACACACAAAATATGTATATACATATGTATATATATATATATATATAGACACAATTGAATGTTAATAAACAAATATTATTAGAATAAAGTATTATAAAACAGTGAACATATGATCATTAAGGTCTATGATAAATCTATATATAGATTGTAATGAAACGACATTCTGGAAAGTGGAAATTTTGGGTTAGCTGTCAGTAATGAACAAAAATATATTCAATATTTAACTTCCATTACTTACAATTACTTTCCATCAATAATAATTGATTCTACCATATTTGTACAATAATTACAATATTACGAATATAGCGCGCAACTAAAAACTAATTTTTTTATTCTACAATACTTCGTGTGAGTATACAAAATATGCAATCAAAGTAATAATTGAAACTACAAGAGGGCAACATGAGTGGCCCAGCGTTGCAGATCATTGACTCGTATTCCAATGTGTTGGAACAACTTTTCACTGTTTAATACTTTACTTACCTCTAACTCTTCTGTTTCCGCCATCTTCTCCTTATTGGCCTTATCTTCCAAAAGATACAACAACCCAGCGTTTGCTACCGCTATGGTTGAAAGCTTCAAAAAAATTGATAAAATAAACGGCATTTGAAACAAATGTTAGTTCAAAAATGATTAAGATTTCCTGTAATGGCTGCGCACACTTCATTTATCCAACTTGAATTCATATAATAAAATAACCTTCTTCAAATGGCGTAACTCTGCCATCTATATTCATTACACCAGTAGAAACTGGTAGAAATTAAATGATGATATATTTCTTACAGTAATTTATAATATTCACAAATAAGTTCAATTTGAAATTATAAGATCTTTGTATGAAAAATTTATGGAACATAAATGAATATATTAAATAAATATGAATTATTTATATATTGTATTTCTCAATTAATAAGTGTTTTTAAAAACGATATTTAGCCGAGATGTATAGGTATGATCAATGAACATTTGGAGAAAATGTTATATCAGTCTTTAAATAAATTAAGTAATCAGTGTATACTTTTATTGTTCAAGTTATTATATTCATAATAAGACTTATAAAAATAAGGAATAATTAATATTACCAGCTAAATATTTCACAATTTCAATAATTAATTGAAATCTAATTAATTATAAATTTTACTCGTTACTTAAACAAAAATTCCACTTTCATGAGCATCTAACATAAATATTATTACTCTCTTATGATCAATACTATCACAACTTCATAATAGAAACGTTATGTCCAAAATTGCTTAAGGCATAAACTATTAAAAATGTTCTCACCTTTTAAGATTCGTTTAGGAAAAAAGATACACTAAAATAAACTGAAAATACTAAGAATAGCCAACAAATAAAACAAATATTTTGAAAGACAGCCTGTATATAGATAGCGTTACTTATACTGTACACTCATTTTATTCTGCAGTTGTCTATCTATGTTTCTTTTATATTCCTAAGAAATGCGTTCTGTCATATTTTTTTTCTCTTTTTTTTTTTTTTTTTGATAGCATTCCTCGCATTCTCATTGGAATAATTTATATTTCTACGTTATTTTTTCATTAGAATTTTCATATTTATTATAATTCTTTAATATCATTGATTGTAGTAGTTATACATACATATAATTTTATTATATAATGTATATAACTATGTTGTGTAAATAAAAATTATTAAAATTTATTTTCTTTGTATATGAAATGTAAGATACATATATTTAAAAAAATATAATACAGAAAGATTTAAAAACAATGTATTAGAACGTTATGTATAATATATATATATATTAAATATTAAGAATGTCAATATTAAACACATAAAAAACAGTGCCTTAGTAATGACAATTTTTTAATTGCATTATTTAAATTCATGAAATATTATTTTAATTATAAAATAAAATAAACAATTTTATTTTTATAATTTGATATAATAATAGGAGAGGATAGGATATTAACGATTAAAATGATCATAATAAAAAATTGATATTTCCGTAACATTCTCACATTCTCATATTTATTCATGAAACCATCTTTCAGTAAATGTAAACTCTATATTTTTCTATAAACAAATTGATGCATGTAATTATTGATAAATGTTCTAATGGAAATATGTGTGTGTTTTATGTATGTTGATATTTTTTAAATCTTAAACCTAGGCCAGTCTTGCTTAGTGAACATTATTTTGCAAATTGTATGTAAGATATAACTTTCAATATATATTTCTGACATGATTGAAGAAATAAATGCTTGTAATAAAATTATTTTACAAAAATTAGAAGAATTAATGAATGGGTATAAGTTAACATGAAACATTATATTGATTTATAAGTATATTCATCTCTCCTTCAAATAAAATTATACTATACTAGATATATCTTTGCAGATTATCATACAATATATCTATTTATCAATTTATAATTTGGAGAAACACAGCATTTTGTGGTATATATAGCTATAATTTTATTATTTTATAGTAATTTGTACCATTTGAAATATATAAATCTGTTAACAGAATTGTATTGGTGTGTTCTCGATCAGGCACGATAGCAAACAATGCACGTGCGAATACAACTTACATTCTATATAATGAATTCTTTTGATTTACAAACTAATTAAAAAATATGCTATGACTGGCAGTTTTTCACGTGTTCATAGAGAATGTTATATAAAAAAAAAAATTAATGGAGAATAATATAATAATATATATATCAATAGGTTTATCAGAAATGCTACATTATATTATTTCAATATTTTTATATTAGACATGCATCCTGCTTTCCACAACAATCTCATATATGTAACAGAACCAGAGAAAATTTTGATATCTTTATATGATTATTTATTTAATTATTTATTTATATAATAGTCGAATTCTTTTTATAAATTTTTTACTCAAATAAATAAAGTAACAATTAACGTTTGTCATGATTAGTAAAATATTGCTTATATTCAGCCAAATTTGCTGTTTCTTATTAGATTATTATCACATAAGTTACAATATGAAATTGTTTCTTAATGATCCCTATCACCATTTTGTACATTAATAGTACTTTTATATGCATTTAGAATAAAAGAATTTATTATAGTGCCTTTTCTGTATTTTCTGAATGTTATGAAAATTGATAAAAGAATTCCATCAATACAGCTATGTAAATATTCACTTTTGAAAACTGTGTTGCTCTATGAGCATATATTTTGGTGTCTTTGTTATTATATACATTTGAAATTCATACAACGATCTTACGAAGTGTTGTGTGATACATTATTTATCTAAAATAAAACAAGAATGTTTTTTAAAGAAAATGTACTGTCTGATAATATTCATCTAATAAAACTTATGGCTTGATGATTGATCCATTTGCATTTTGTAATCTTACAAACATAAAAGGTGTTAAGCACACTCTAAATGTGCATTGTTTATTACAAAATGTATTGTTTTAATTCCTTTGCACATGTATCTATATATACAAAAAAAATCATTAATAAATAAATTTACTATAACAGAAATCTAATCCATCTAAATAAAAATAAATGATTAATTTTCTTATCTATAATTAAATGGAAGCTTTCTATAATTCAATTAAATTGTGCATGTTTTTAGCATTGCTCAGATATAACCTTCTTTATCCATAATAAAAACTTGAGTATTTTTTGTAGAACAAATTAAATGCACATCAGTAATTTAGTACTTATCTCTAAGACTGGAATCTGTATGTTTTATTACATATCCAAATACAAATAAATTTTATATGAAAACTTATAAAGTAATATTGTATTCAATCAACTAAGAAAAAGGCAGTAACTGATTGTAAATAATATAAAACTTAATATTTAAATTAAAAATGTTTTTTTTTTTTACTTGATAGCTTCGATTTGTTAAATTAAAGAATCTATATTACAAATTGTGTTTAAAACTGGTAGCATAAATTTAACATAAAAATAAAAAATAGTAAATCTATACAACAGTATGTATGATTGGATATTATACAAAAAATAAAAATAATAAAATATAAAGATAGTTATATATTTAGAATGATAGTTGCATGTTGCGAATAAATTTCAAGTAAACATCCAATGTTTAAGCATTTTTATCAAATTGTGATGAGTGATATAACTATGACAAAAAATCAATTTAACAACTTGACAATTACATAAATTGATCAGTCAGTCTCATAAATACGAAAAAAAAAAAAGAAAAAGAAATATACATTTACTTTGGTAGTTTCTTAAAATAATTACTAAAAAGCAAAAAATCTATTAAATATCACTTCAAATAATCAAATTTGTTATAGTATGCACAGATTATTGGCATTAACAAATTTATCCAATATATATATATACAGTTATTGCTATTATAAAGGACTGACAATTGGTATGACAGCAACACTGAAGAAAGTCAAATACAAGAAGCAATACTGGATTATATTGCAGAGGTAAGAATCAAATATAAGTCTTCATATAAGAAATACATTGATACCAATTGATCAGAAATACAACATAATATCTCAATGTTTTTGAACATTTTGTTTCAAAATAGATCCGTTTTAAATTTTAGAAATGTTTTTCTAAAAAATTCCGATAATCTCTGCAGAGTAAGTCCGTATAATGATGTTGTATATATTGGTAATTAAATTAAAATAAGTAATAAAATAATTTTCTCTATCAGGAACCGATTTTCAATGATACTATTACATAATTACAAATCTTGTTATATCATATGTTAATGTATTATTTGAGGCATCTTTGATTTCTATAAGTTAACTCATTATTATAACAATTTAATACAATCCAGTATTATAGAATGTGATTTTTTGATACTAACATTTATGATATCAGTTTCGGTCCCTGATATAAATTATGATTCAAAATATTTATACAAAATATTTCATTAAGAAATAGACTTCATCAGCAGAAAGGCAAAATTTGTTTGTAAAATGCAAATTCTTTTTTTATATAATGCTCATTGAACGACGGTATCGTTTTCTAGAATTAGTTATAACAATAGGAACCGATATTGGAGCAGGGGGAGTTACAGGTGTAACAGGAGTTACCGGCGTAAGAGGAGTCATTGGCGTTTCAGCCATTTGGGCTGAAGAGGGTAGCCTGAGCTACCAAATATAGTTTTCAGTTTGTGGAGCACGCATAACTCCCACACCTCCACCAAGTCGTCTATAATTCATACAACCACATAGTTTCCACTGATTTTGTTCTGGATCGTATACTTCAATTGTTTTTAGATATGCTGTACCATCGAATCCACCTACTGCATACAATTGACCATTCACTACTGCTAAACCAACCTGTTTAAAATGTGGGTCAATAAAATAAATTGAAACAATAAATGGTGTGATTTTGATTCATTAAAATGAAATGCATTTAAATTAATGTACAAATAGACTTACTCCACTTCTTCTTGAAGTCATGGCTACTATAGGGCTCCATGAATTTGTGTGAGGATTATATCTTTCTGCACTGGATAGTTCCATGCAATCATCGCGTCCTCCCACAGCATAAATTAAATTATTAAATACTGCACAGCCTAAATGTTTACGTCTAGTAGACATTGGGGATACTTGAGACCATTTATTGTGTCTAGGATCATATCTTTCTACAGTATTCAAAGGCGATTGTCCATCGGACCCGCCGATAGCATATAAATAACCACCAAGCACGGCAACAGCTACTCCTAATCTTCTTGTAGTCATTGGTGATACTTTTGACCATTTGTTTTCTTTAGGATCATACCTGAAATATATATAATATACATATCATATATATTATATGAATATATAATGTTTTTTGTATATTTCAAATAATAATCTTTTGCTCATTTCTCAATTTAAATAAATGGTTTAATGAATTATAAATAATAAATGATAGCAGTATATTTTCATTGTATAATATTGTAAATAAAATAAAAAGTTATCTACCTTTCAACATGATTAAGACATTGTACTCCATCTTGACCACCTACTGCATAAAGATAGCCGTCCAAAACAGCAACACCTACACTTGTTCTACAAGATGTTGTAGGTGCAACATCACACGACCATTGATTTGTTTGGGGATCATACCTCTCTATACTATTTAAATAACTTTGTCCATCATGTCCACCAACAGCATATAATAATTCATTTAAAACTGCTACTCCTACACCACATCTTCGTTTACTCATTGGTGCAACCATTTTCCAATCTCCAGTATTAGGATCAAATCTTTCGACACTTGCAATAGCATCACCAGAACACCAACCACCAACAGCAAATAATACTTCTCCTCTTCTTGTAGGCTTTCTAGGACGTGTTCTGGGTCCCTGCATCAATGGTCTTTCTTGTGGCAATAATAAGTAATTTTTTGCTTCATCAACTAAATCTCTACATGCATCATCTGAACGAACTAATAAATCTGATCCTACAGTGCCTACTAAAAATTTTGGACTGAGAAGTGGCAGCCGCACATGCTGTAAAACTTGTGCTAAATGCTGCCTTCTTTCTGTTACATTATATTTAACCCAATTCATTACAGCACTGAAAACTTGTTCTTCTGTTCGTACATTTAATTCATCCGATGATATAATATCAACTAATTGGCCAACAGGTAATAACAAAAATTCTTCGCTTTCCATTACCTAAATAAAAACAGAAAAAATATTATACCGTTGAAATATTTAAACAATTTGCGAAGAATTTTAAATATTTAATAAATTATCAAATATTTATCATTTTACTGAAATTCGTTAAAAATTACCTCTTGGAAATTATGTTGAGTAAATTTATCAGCAATACGTAAAAGTTCTCGACACGAATGAGTATCTGCAAAAGCTCTTATACCCAAACAATTTGATGGATCCAATTGTCGTTTTAAAAATTCACAGCATATATCTTGAATTTCTGCTAGCTGAAGAAGGCACGCTGCTGGAAGGAGAGTTTGGACATTTGCTTCTTCGACAATGATATGCGAAGTATAGCAAAATTCAATGAGTAATTCCATTGCCAATTCATCTATGTCACGTATTGTAACTTCAGTCTGACGAGATTCTGCTAATTCTCCAGTAAACATAGCTCTGTAATAATAATCAAACAAATGTAACATATGTTTTATATTTTTTATTATTTATTTTTAATAATTTGAAATAAAAAACACAAATACCTGAAATATGGACTGCAAGCAGAAAGAATGACTCTATGTGCAAATATCTTCCTAGAACCAATGTTAAGAACAACGTCACATAATTCTCTATGACGACGAAGAACATTTAGTTCAGTAAGCATAGCACGGGGATGTTTTTCTGATGTATGACTTAAACGTGCTGGAGAGGTAGCACGTTCTACAACCATGTCACCCATCCTTTGTGAGGATGGGACACTTGCCCCTGTTCTCCCTGAGGCACCCCTGGTCCCTCCAGCTAGCTGGAGGCGCAGTGGGGGTGACGCCCAGCCCCACACCGAGTCTATCTGCAACACCATTCACCGACCACCACAAGTATCGAAAGTACCTGCAGCAGCTCTGCTTCTACAGTACTACCTTTTCCTAAAAATAAAAATTAATATTAGAAAAGTAAAACTATTAAATGATCATATTTTATCACATTTTATTCATTTGATATTCAGTAACTATTTTTTGTACAAGACATATTATAATTAAAAAATAAATAATAATAAACATGTTCTAGTTTTTATACTAATCAAGTAAAATAAGAAATACTTGAAAAATGTATTATACACTTACTGAATACATTTATGATTATCAGGTAAATACAATTTTCTACAAAAAAAAAAATAGTTGCCAGTATCACAGCTATAACTTAAATGGTTGGGAGTCATGCAGTTGTATAGATCTGTGAAATTTTTTAGGTATACAAAACACTTTTATAAATAGAAAGGAGTAATAGGTTTATTGTTAATTGTCAACTTTAGTTATCTATATCAATTTAAAACCAATTTAATACATCATCTCTTTAAGTCTGACTTTATTGTTTTTGTGTAAAATGATTGCAAAACTTAACAGAATAACAAACAAACAAATGTGTTTCACAAAATTAAAATTCGCAACATAAAAGTGACTGGTCAAGAGAATGTGTATTTACTTTCAGTTCGTTCTCAAGCCCACTGACATTAAAGAATTCTTCAGTTAGTCTTCGTTTATACTACTTCAGAAAAAAATTCGTCATGTAACGATTTGTTTTTTAATGAAACGTTAAGATAATGTCATAAAGAAAACGTTAAAAATTATTCTACTGCGCGTACCGCGGTATTCGACGCGGGTAAACTTTCATTTTAACAAATATCTGACGATTCGTGGATACCATTCGTATACACCATGATCGTCATGGACTGTGGATATATACATTCAATCCCATCCAGCTGTATAGATCATTGTATACACGAAAAAATTATTCCTAGATTATAATCACTGTATGGAATCTAGGGAATTTTTTTATGTATCTAATGAAGTACATTACAATTTTATTATTTTGTCTTATTAATTTTAATATTTCACTAACAATAATTAATAAACATGGAATGAAATATATATATATAAATAGTTATAATATATATCATAGCATAAATAATATTTGAACCATTTAAATTGTTTCACTATTATATACATATATGAACGAAGCATAATATTTATGCTATAAGAGCTGGCTGATAATATGGCTGACAATAACAAAACTATGTCTAACGAACCTGCTATAACACAACTCTCTCATCATTTACAACAGAAATTATGTCAAACACGACCACCTTATCGACAAGGGAAAAAATTGACTGCAGTTAAGGTAGCTTCGTAAACATGTATCCTTTTACTATATTATGTAAACATTTTATAGGTTATATTAACTTTATATATTTTTTGTTACATATATATTTTTGAAAATCCTACTGCAAATGTATTAAGAAAAGTATTTCGTCAATTATTTTAGTTAATATGCAGTTTTTTTTATATGATCTTCCATATATATATATATATATTCAAGATCATTTATATTATAAAGTAATATATGTATATATACATATGTATACATGCATACATACATACATACATACATACATACATACATACATACATACATACATACATACATACATACATACATACATACATACATACATACATATATATATATATATGTGTGAGTGTATATATATTGTAATAATTTTTTTCATTTTGCATATATTTTCTGTAATGCATCACCTCCACTTAACAGATATATACAATTAATGATGAATCACAGCATTTGATGATTTGTGACGTACCACAATTGCAATTAAGACAAGAAATAAAAAAACTTGTCTTTCCTTATGGAGCTGTAAAAAAAGTTCATGTAGTTTCTAATTATCCTTCAGAAGAATTTACAGAAGCATACCATATACATTATGAAGATATACGAAGTGCAAGGTTTATATTTAGAAAATATAATTATGTTTAATTTCAACTAATTAATTAATATTTATGTATAGCATTAACAGAACTTTCAACGTCATTTACAATATATTGTGCAGAATAGCAAAGCATTTCCTTGATGGCAAGAATTTTTATGGTGGTATTCTACATGTTTTTTATGCTCCTGAATTGGAATCTATATCAGAAACAAGAGCAAAACTTATGCAACGTTGTAAAGATGTATCTGTACGATTAAAACGTAATAAACAAGATTTTGCATATAATAGGTATGTATAAAAGAATAATCAAGGTCAACTTATTTATCATGCATTAATGTTTCATAAAAATATTTTTATCTATAATATTAGGAAATTATCTCAAGGAGAACAAACAATAACTTCACAGTCCTTATCTGGAAACCAACTTAATCAAATTGATTATCAAGCTACTTACAATGAACCTTTCTTTAATAATGGTCAACAAATAAATTATGAATCTAGTATAGCGATAGAAAAGAGAAACATTCAAAATATTAAAACTTCAATTGCAACAACTGTAGTACCAATTCAGTCTAAAATAATAAATACTGGAAACATAAGTGATACAGAGCATTTATTACCAGAAATAAAAAATTATGATAAATGTAAAAAAAGAAAAAATTACAAAGGACAGTCTATTAGAGATAATATCAAGGTTAAAGTCATTAGACCATCAATCATAGATACTAGTAATATTTTAAAATGCGACATTAAAGATAAAAACGTATCCAATAACGCAAATAAGGAAGAAAAAAATACTATTGTTGTTAAAAAAATAACCAATAATGACGCTATTAAAAAACGAATTGTTTTAAAAAACTCAAGGTATTGTATTTGTTAAACGTAATTTATTTTTACACGTTGACAAAGGAAAAATTTATTTACAAGTTTATATTGGTTAAAATATTAGTAATATTAAATAAATATTAACTTTTCAGTATTAAACAATTAGTGAAACCAAGTCAAGATCTTCAAAGTTCTATACAAACGGTTAAATTTCAAATACGATCGGCTTTACAAAAGTGTGAGAATTACTTGTCTTAATCAAAAAAAAATTATGATACATAAATATATTAATTGCAAATAGTACAAAAGGTTTTCATTTATAAAATTAAAACTTATTTTATATTTACATATAATTATTTAAATAATAACTGTAGAATTCACATCCCACTGAATTCCTTTAAATTTTGATTTAGCATAAGATTTTTTATGGGGTGATGTATTTTCATGTTGTATTATATTACTGAAATTTTTATTCTGTAACATATGTTGAGGGGATTTAGTCAATATTGTATCTAATTGTGCATTATTACACCTATTTCTGAGAGGTGTTCGTTTCTAAAGAAAAAAGAAAATTAAATTAGTATTATTACTATAAGGAATATTATTTATATTTGTATATAACATAATTTAATACCTTCTCATTTATATTTGAATTATATGGTATAAAAGTTTTTCCATTTGTTTTCTTTCTGTTCTCCAATGTATCTTGTACATTTTTATTTTCAATTTCAATTTTAAGTTGTTCAGATATTGGTGTACTACCTTTCATTACATCATCACCAAATATAGCTTCAATTTCTTCTTTAGATGAGCATGAAAATTTCTCTTCATCATTTTCTTGATCATTAATTTCATTAATCTCAGACTGCTCCAAACTTTCTGATAACATTGAATCTCTCCATATTTTAATAGTATTTATTCTTGTGACATTTTCATTTTGCGAGCTTTTCTGACTACAAGTATTATCATTATTATCATCTCCATTACTAATATGATTAGTATTTTCACTTACATGCAATTCTTCTTTATCTGTACTTTTAGAAACATTTTGCAAAGATTTTATTGCTTCACATGTTTCATCCACCAAAGCTAATATTTCAGGTGTATTAGATGATGTTGTTTCACAATACAAAAATCTTTGATGATTATCTGTTTCACTATATAGTTCTAAATTTTCTTTGGATTCTATTTTTAAATATTTAGTTGTTTTTTGGATAAGAATTGGAGTTCTATCAAAATCTGTAGATGGAGATCTCGGATCAAATCCTAAACTTGCATAATTCATTGATGGTAATACTTTTGCATTATTTTTCAATTTAGTAGTTGGTGTTTTGCAAGATGTAAAATTTTCAACCTAAGTAATAACAAATTTAATATATCTTAATATATATGTTTATGAGATATTTGTAAAGATGGAAAATATTAAGAATTTATTATAATAGTGATTAGAATTTAAATAACTTACCAAAATTGGTGTTCTGGGCTGATCTATATTTGGTGATCTTGGATCCAGATATTTGTTTAATGTCAAAGGTGATATTGTTGTATCAAAATTGGTTTCTAAATATGGTTTTCTCTGCATATGTTTTGGTATTACATCAACTCCCATTCTTGTATTCTTAGATGGTGTACAATGTATCTATTAATTTTTGTTTCATTATTTTTTTTATCTGTCTATTCTTATTAATATTTATTATAAAATAAATGAAGAACATTTATATACAAAAATACAATATAATCAATTACTGACAGAAAATATAAAATTAGTTTATATCATATTTTAAAATAAATTGAATTATACAAATTATATAAAGTTATAAAAGCATATTAAAAACATATAAATTTTATAAAATCTTACCTTTATTGGTGTTCGACATATCTCGGCAGTAATTGATCTAGGATCTATCATCAATTTTTTTTGCGTAGTTGATGGAGTAATCGTATTACATTCTTTTACAAGATTTGATTGTTCTACAGTTTCAGTCACATTTGTATTATTTTCTTCCACACTATCATGAGAAAGAAACTTACTCGTATAATTACCCATCACAGAATTATCTTCGTATTCTTCAATTAAAGTATATTCAGACAATTATAAAAATTCGAGCTTTAACGGTTTCTGTTGCTTTCCAATACCAACAGTTAATTTGCCCGGGGTTTCTTCTCTACACATAGAATGATAATGCTACAGTATAAGAGAAAAAAAGAATGACGGTTGTGTTCTAATCTGTCATTGGTCAAACACGAAATAAGGATTCAAAATTGATTGGTTAAGATTCAAATGGAATACCAATACACAAAACTAAAAATTATATTAAAAGATACATGTTTTTTGAATGAGAGAGTAGATAATCGTTTTTATGTACTAGAATTTTTATCTAGTAAATAATAAAATTTTTTAATACTTAATTTTATGTTTTTATTATTTATGTATCTGTACTAATGCATATAATGTATTACACATAATTAGATTTAGTAAAAGAGTGGTTATCAGAGAAAATAATATTTCATGCTTTAATTCTTTATGAACATTGTATTCTTATATTGAATCTACAAAAAATCTTCTATGAGTAAATTTTGTACAGAAAAACAATTATTTTTTAATATTTTTAACATTATTGGATGTAGTCTTCTCGAATATATCGATCGATCTAGTATCTATCGGAGGAAATATCTAAATAATTATTAGGGAGCCAAGGGGCACTATGTTGGTTTTAATTTAAGAATAGTTTTGAATTAATTATAAATAATGAATAAATCTGAATTTTCATTTTTTTTTAATTTACTTATATTTCTCATTAAATCTTCTCGATTATTTTGGAATAATTGTCCGAATATACTTATTACAAAATTCTAAAACTTTAACAAATCATCTTACATAACTTGTATTTTATTTTTTGATTTTCTTACAATATTTTTTTAAATATAAGTAGTTTGATTACTGTAAACAAATATGGATAGCTAGTTTCCATATTACAATATTTATTCGTTTTTATTCTTAGCTTTGGGAAAAATATGGTACCCTTTTGGGTCCCTAATGTTACGATCCTGATTACTTAACGCACTCAATTTTAATAAAACAAATAGAATGTTACTGCATACTTTGTTGTAAATAAATGAAAAAATTTTCAATCAGGGAAAACAACAGTTCATAAATTTATGATTGGTCATTTATTAGTCATTTATAATTTGGCCATATGTCGACATTATTTTACTAACCTCATCATACTATCCATCCATTTTTTATTTCCATCACATTTTATGCGATTACACGTTACTATGCTCCTAAATATTTATACGTGTATCCGCAATATATAAGTCGACGAATTAGTAGCTATTATAATATGTATTATTACAAGTCGATTTAAAATTTGAGGTTAGAATAAAAATTTATATTCTTACTACTATTATTAGCAGTTTTAATATTTGGCTGATTATGAGTTTGAAGTGTGACCTGATAAATTTTATATTAAACGTGCATGATTTAATGCAACATACAGATCAAATTATTAATATTTTTTCAATAAAAGAAAGCGATTTTGCTACTTTAGATAGATGAGTTTGCACAAAAAATATAAGATGACAATTTATCTTTGTACCATGAGATTTTATCATGGAACAAATACGAGTAGCAATGTTTAGAATACTGGTACCTTTGTACTGTATTTAATATTTTATCAAATCTTTTAGTAAATTAATATTGAAATAAGAGATTAATATAATCTCAAATTAAATTTATTATTATTTAATATTTATGTTCATTTTTATATTAAAAAGAAATACTTAATATTTTGTAATAAAGGTTGCAGTTCTTAAGAATATATAAGTTAATAATACAGGATCTAATTTAATTATAATTTAAACTTAATATATATCTTTGGTTTTCTACATATTTTGTGAAAAACATCTGTAGTAATCTTAAATAAAGGATTTTTAATTTTCCATTAATATTATTAATTAAAATTGTCATCAATTTGTTGGCCAATCAGAGCGCATGTCGTCAGTAAATATATTGAATTGTTGTCAGTATGATAATACAACAGATATAATTTATTAAGAATAAAGATTCAGATATTAACATACACAATAATGTAAATGACATTTAGATGAAAAGAACATTTCTTTGTACAAACTAACCATGTAGCATTTTAACAGTAAAATTTATATATCATATTTCTTGTAATTAATACATTCATTGCTATACTACTGTATTAGGAAATATAAAATTTGTGGAAGACTTGTTCAATAATAATAATAATATGCATAAATAAAGAAATGAATCAAGAAGTGATCAGTCAGCTATCACAGATAATTGTTTTTAAAGAATTGTATTCCCTATTATGTATATTATTTATTGAATCAAAACATTTTTAATAACTATTAATTTTATTTGTATATTTTATTTAATTGTATGTTTAATTACTTTCTCATATCTACTTTCATGAAACTATCCTTTAATGCTTAATATTCCTGACGACATGCATTTAATGCGATTGGCAAAATGGTAAGAACTTTAGAACATGTAAAATCACAGTTTCTATGTACTGCATACTTGTAATATGAAAATTTGCAATCTAGTAAAAACCAGCAGTTATTGAATAACATTCGATTAGCTATATACTGATAGCCAATATATCCTTTGTCTTTGACAAAATGTACCATTCATTCTGCAAGATCGCTCATCATAATGGATATAGAATATTATCCTATCCCATGGACAATGAATTTTGAAAAATTAAAGAAATTTGGAAGGTAGCAATCTAATCTATTCCATGTCTTGGACTTTATTCTTGTTCTACGCTAATGTCAACAGTTTTGACTCTGGAAGAGTCAGTTGGAAGTAGACGAAGTCGTTCTGGTTCTGCATCAAGCATAATAATACACATAAAGCTTTTACCAGAAGTTTGATCTCTTGGATAAATTGTTACAGGTGCGAACTTATCAACAGAACCATCGACATATGAGCAAAGTTTCCTGTATACTTGAGGAAAGTGCCTTTTGAGGGAAACGCCACGAAGCCTTAATTGTCTTTGAATATTCGTAAAACCAATTTCTCTTGCTCTTCTAGATGCAGTTTGACCAATATTGGTGCTAGTGGGCAATGACGTGAGAACGAGCGTTTCCGGCGAGTCCATTTCCCTAGTGATGTTACATGGTGACGTTGTCTTACCTTGCGGAGACGTTGAGAAATTGGGTTGTCTAAAAGCTGAATCTAAACGAAGTTTGGCGCACCGTGATACTAATTGCCTTTCCCATTTAACAGCACCACTTGTTGGTACTTCGCTAACAACGCAAATGGCAACATAGAGAACCAATCTGGTGTCCGGATTGTAGGATTTACAAAGCCTCATTACTTCAGCATAGAGCTCTGCACCCATTTCACCAGGCAAGAGATCTGACCATCTAATGTAAGTAGGCTCACCAAGCTCCGGAAAACCATTTCCAACAAATCTCTCTGCTGCCTCTGGACTCGAAAAGAAACATTTTACTGCGCCACGTCCATGGGAAGCGTAACCGCGTTTAGCCAAGGCGGAGACGTGTCTTAAAGTCCTTGGATCCTCCTTCGCAGATGATAATACTTCTTTGCAGAGACTACCAGCGCGAGAATGTAAACAGATTCTTCGATGTCGTTGCCAATGAGCTCTTCTACACTCTCTCGAGCAGTACAAGCAGGTGCAATTATGGCAGCTCTTGTAGGATCTTCTTGCTTCGAGTAAAGTCGCAGAATTAGTGCATTTATTATTTCGACAGTGCACTATCTTGTCTGTGGCGTTCGTTGTCAGACCATTTCTCTCTTGTTGAGCGTTATCGAAGGAGACTCGTCGTCGACGTTGCTGACCGGCCGATTTCGATTGCAAGGAAACCGATGCAGTTTTCGAAGATATCAGGTCGCTCCCATCGCTCTTTCGTCTTGTCAGCTTTACCATGTCACATGAGCCACGTTGATCCTCGTATGATCCCTGTAGCTCGAGCGTGCTTCTAACGGACTCTGCGACATTTCATTAATTTTCGACATCGTCAGAGTAAGATATAATTTCGAATTTAAATGATAAAAAATAAGACGGGATAATAATAAGCTGCGGAGAAGGAAGGACACCTTATTTGTTTGTTTTCTAATATAATTCTATTGTATTTACCTAAGGATATTATCTATTCTCATCTATTTTTAGGATGCGATAGGTAATAGGAACAATTAATACTAGGAAGGAACGGCATTGTTGGTGTCCTTGTGACTCCAGCAGACTTTATTTCTACCAGGAACTGCATACCGTTGCAAACATATTTCTTTCTAACAGGTTATGGTATAATAATTCAAATTAAAATATTGGTCTTTACCATGCATAATAAATATTTACCGTTAATAGCTATCTCAATGTAATTCGTGCATTCATAGATATTTATTCATTCTATCAATTGAATTAACTACATTAATTGTTATGTTCATTAGGTCAATCGACGTTATCAAATTAACGATATTTCTTACGTTATCAGTAAATCAAGCTTATAATTGTACAATTATACATATACAGGTGTTTTAACGTTCAATATTTCTATACCATTTTGCTTTCCGCTCGATCGAAACACACACACACACATCTCTCATTTAAAAATACAATTTTAATCCATTTAATAAAATAATCTTTTACAGATAGAGGATACTTCGGTCCGTCGTAACTTGATGATAAACGTTTGTCCCGTTGATACTCGATTCCAGAAATCTTTTTCCATTCGATATTCATTGAAGACTTATACATTGGTTTTTATTTCGAACTTTGTAGTGATTGCCACTGTCACTTGATATCATTAATGAGATATTTATAATATTATTTTATTTTATTTTTTTATTTTTTTTTTTTTTAATTTTTTAAGGATCTCTTCTCTTTCTATTTTATCTTCGGAAGTTTAAAGTGCCCGTTTCGATCGTTCGTGCTGACTCTCTCTTAACTTCACTTTCATGTCAATTGCGTTGGCTCCGTCTTGCACCGTATTAAAGCGTTAAGCATTACTTCAGTTTGCATTATAAAGATTAATCATTCGCCGTGGAATAATCGTTTTATCATGTGTCTTTTTGATAAAGGATTTCTAAATATATTTTGATGATTATGTCAAGTGATACAACCTGCGTATGTACAGATATACATACACGGTATTAGGCTTCGATAGAAATTTTGTTGAGAAATTTGTTGTGCGTCAAAACGTAAACTTACATAGTCCTCCTACCTTGGAGGTCTTGACGTAGATCGCTGCAGCTTTTCCCGGCTTTAGCATTAGTCTGACCAATGTTTGATCGATGACGCATGGACGACGAAGTCGTAGAGCTAACTACAGGACCTGGTCCAGGACTAGGTGTACGCGACGCAGGTGGCAGACCCAGAAGGGAATCAAGGACATCCTCTAGAGTCGTCGACCCGGGGCTTGGTTTGTTTCGCGGTACAGCCGATGTCATCGTCATCTCGATCATGTCACCCTGTCCCGAATCTAATCGATTTTATTGAAAGAAAAGAAAAAAAAATAGAAATAGGCACAAGATCACTCTCTTAGAAGAAGTGAATATTTTTACTTATGGTATCTCACTTTGTATTCCCATAATGTTATTGAACTCTTCATTTAATCATCGTATATCATGAATAATATGCGAGAACATTATTGTGGGATTATCGCGTTTATCAGTTCAAGCGAGCTGTATAATGAACACCGAGTATTATTATAAATTAGAAATAGAAGAACAAGAAGAACACGATCAAAAGCGGCATGCGCGCGAATACGGTTTTAGAGAAAACTTTCTTTATTATATATTATACTTAAGAAAACGACAAAGTTTTCGTCACGATTTGCCCGTACGAATGAAATTTTTATATGAGATCGATTTGCACGAGCTTTATATGTAGTAAAAATAGGAATTTACATAGGGAAGTGCGCCAGTTGTGTGGCATGCTACGTATATGGATCGTTTTATGAAAAATCACAAGAAAGACAAACGGTAAAAAAACAATTACAGATATCTGTGACTAGCTGTAGCTGCCAACTTTCTTTTCTTTTCTTTTTTTTTTTTCCTTTATTTTTTCCTTTTATGTAAAAACTGCAATGGCTGGTAAAGTCACGATAGGAAACTATTGAAGTTTTCAACGTATCGAAAATGAGGGTTACTGTGTGAACGTTATAAAAAAAAAATTATCTCGTCTTACGGTTAATGAATATAGGACATCCAACCTTCTTCGTGTCATTGCGCATTCACGGCTTGGCTATTATAATGTCGTTGAAGTATTTTATCGTAGATCGCGAGCTAAAGCCACCGATAGAATTATGCACATATATCATCTGACCGTGATTCCGTTTGGGAGCCACGCTGTCGTCTACTAGCCTTGACCTAGAGCTAGACCGAAGTATGATCGAATTGTAGAGAATTGTTGGACTACGATAGCTTGTCAAAAGTGGAGAGCTCGTAAAACTTTACTTTGCTTTACGTAAGCAATTTCATTTCTTAGTTTTCTTGTTGTTTTTCTCTTTCTTTTTCTTCTTGCACACTTAACGTCTTTTGTATAGAACCAACGTGCTATTATATTCTACTTTATGTGAGAATAAGAAAAAATGAAAAAATAAAAAAAAAAGAGAGAAAGAGAGTAATAAAAAGAAAGAAAGAAAGAAAGAAAAAAAAACAAACAAAAAAAGAATATAACAAACACGATCTCTGAATACCTAAAACAAAAAGCATATAGCGAAAAATGATAACAAGCCAATTATAATAACACAAAATTTGTCACTTACCGTGGCATGAATAATAATAAAACATGGACGAATAATAATAAAAATAAATGAATGAATAAGTAATTTTATGAACAAATAAAAAAATTAGGAAGGCCACGGATAAAAGATTATAATAACATGAAAGGATGCTGGGAGAACGATCGGATTAAAGTCGGATGAGAAAAAGGAAACAAGGGGCCTAACGCAAAGGATGAAAAGAATAATTTATTGTTAAAAAGGATAAATATACTCTCTACAGATAAATAAGAACAAAAAATATAAGTACAAGAATTATCTTTAAGAGTGACTGAAGCACCCATATACGAGAACGACTTTTTTTTTTTTTATATGTATTAACGAACACAAAGAGAGTAGGGTATGATATTTATAGAGCAAAATTAATACGGCCCACGAAGTGCTTTGAACACGATATATGTACGAGTATGTACATACATTCTACGGCGAGCGATCATGGTACTGCGATCATTACTCTTTAATAAGAAGTTATACATCTTTCCGATCCTTGGGCGAGTCGTTGCCCGAGAGAGCTGATTCTGTATCGCGAATGTGCTTTTGCGAGAGCAATGATGGTAATAGCAATCCTGCTAATAGTAGTACTATTTTTTAACTACAACTGACGATAGTTGTAATAATAATAATAATAATAATAATAATAATAATAATAATAATAATAATAATAATAATAATAATAATAATAATAATAATAATAATAATGATAATAATAATAATAATGATAATAGCGATAATAAACAATAATACAATAAACAGTAATATTAATAATTAAGAATAAGAAGAAAGATAACAACACAACAACAATATAACAATAACGCCGCTGCGGCTGTAGCGTACAAATAATGAGTAATACATGTGATATATGTACACATATTTTCTTCACGTATGTGTACATTCACGCATATATTACATGTATACATACTATGAATGTATATATATACATATATATATATATAAAATATATGCATATGCACGCATTAGATGTATCAAGTATGCATACACAAAATTTAGTTATAGTATGTATATATGTAATACTGATGTAGCGATACTTATACAGCATAAAAATATAACCAACTTTACGGTGGATGTATGTAATGCACATAAGAAGCAGTTAACTACAAATACTAAATAAGGATCTTTAATGGAATTTTTTTTTTCTTTTTTTTTATACGTTCGTAATACTATAGTTATAAAAGAGAACAAAATAATAATTAATAAAGAAAAACTGGACCTTTCGTATAGCTTTATATTAATATGTTATAAAATTGATGCGACAAAGGAAGGAGACTTTTCTCCAACAAATATTGTATTACCTTGAATGAACACATGAAATCTAATTTATCAGATAAAACGACTTTGTATCATATAAAAGAAGAATATTCGCTAAGATAGTTTGTAATATTACAAAAAAAAAAAAAAAAAAAAAAAAAAAAAAAGAAAAAAAAGGTGTGAAATAATAAAAAATCCTTTTTTTTTTACCGGGTAAATAAATTGAGAAGCTAATTTTAATTAGAATATTTTTGCATTAATATCCTTTAATCGCACAATTTTCGCGATCGCTCGAACGTAAATTGGAAGATTTCGTTCGTCTGAAGAGAGAACATATTGTCATGGCTTTTTAGAAGATCTTTCTTTTACGATGACTGAGCAATAAATGATTATATATAGAAATGAAGAATAATAATTATTTAATTATATCCCTTTCGCGACATTATTTTAAAGATATGTATATATTTTACAAAGGGACGTAAAGGGATCTTTAAGCACCCGTCATTTATAGCGTTAATAAAAATTAAGAATGAATGGTGGAAGGATGATATATAAACTGACTGTACTAGATGATCTCATAATGTAAAAGATCTCGTCGATCTATTTTACGAAATTTATCTTAGACCGTAAATGAAAGCACTGCGTGAATGCACCATCAATAGTCTGTCTATAGTAATTGTACTAATCAGATATACACACGCATATATAATATATAATATATATATTATATATATATATATATACATACTATTACTATAAACTCTTCTAAAGCAAAATACTAATATTATTAATAGAAATAGTTTGTTGTTCGTTTCAGTTTGTGAAAAAATGTCGTAAGTTGGCGATATGTCATGGATCGTTCCATAATTAATATATACGGTAATACTATATCTAATATAACGAAAATAGCATATATAGATGTAATAAAGTTAATCTAATTTAATGAAAAACTATTTATGTACATACTCGGAAAAGCATTGATGCTTTCGCACACATTTGTAGGCATGCACATTACTTTCAACGCTTATGACAATGATAATAATAATAATAATAATAATAATAATGATAATAATAATAATAATAATGATAATAATAATAATAATAATGATGATGATGATAATAATAATAATAATAATAATAATAATAATAATAGTAGTAATAATAAGAAGAATAACAATAATACTAAGAATAATAACTAGATAAAAAATTATTCTTCGCGCACTATAGTATATATGTATATTGATTTTTTTCATAGGCACGTATGATAATATTTTGTATATACGTTTAAACAGAAAAATAGAATTACTTTTATTCTTTTAATAGCCTTTTATCTTCCAAATGATATTAATTATTTCTAACAACTATTCTTCTAATAACTATACGACGATTCTAATGTCTTTTTGAACAGAATCGCCGAAGAAATAAATGATCAATGTTGCTAAAGCAAAAACAATTATAATCGCTATACAAAGAGTTTGGTGTTTATATATAAATGAAAGCAAAAGAGGCACATCCAGGTACGTAGTTCACACGCAAAACGTGTGCATGATCGCGCGTTTACTGGACATAGGATATACCGGGACTTAATTTAGCGTTTTACATCGAATGTAAACTTATGAGTGATATCACCGAAAATAAATTTGCAACTCGATTCCGATCATAGAGTTCAAATTGAAAACAAAAAAAAAAAAAAAAAAAAAAAAGAGAAAAAAAAGAGAAAAGAAATTTTATTTATCGTTAAAGCGTCTAAGAAATTGTGCTATAATTGAGACATTTTTATTATCAATCTCTACTATCGGACGATGATACTAAATAAGAGCAAAAAAAAAATAATAATAATAAAATAAATAAATAATAAAAAAGAAAAAAAATAGCTAACTCCATTATACATAAAAAAAAAAAAAAAAAAAAAAAAAAAAAAAAAAAAAAAAAAGAATATCTACACTCGATGTCCGCGGTTTCTCCGATGTCGAAATCATCGTCAAGTCACTAATATTGGCAGCCTTATTATGTTGTAGGCATTTTTAAAAATGTACGAAATGCGAAGATCAAACGATTTCTTGATGTATAGGCGCGTGTGTTATATGTGTACGTGTACGTATGTATATATTATACATACAAGAATTGTCGCGTTCAAAATTAGAAAATATTTTAAGGCTCTACGAATGAGAGAGAAAGAGTGAAAAAGAAAGAAAGAAAAAGAGAGAGAGAGAGAGAGAGAGAAACGGAAGTCGATTGCCTAAAAAATAAATTCGATACGAACGAAGAGAGAAGAGCTACGAAGTTGGCATTTCTAAATTCTGAAGTCCAGATATATCGCGATTAATAATAATCCAAGATGCTTTAATCTTTCCATTTTGCTTTTTTTGCGGCTTTGGCGATATTTTTTCTGTTCTTTTTTGTTTTGTTTTTTGTTTTCCGCTAGGCGAGCAACAACTCACCACGGTGATGGCGTTGCTGTTGCTGCTGATGTTGCCGTTGCTGATATATCTGAGGATGATTATAATTGGCGGACGACGACGGCGACAGGCAAAGACTGCCGCGGATAATTCCGTGCATTTGTGGTTGTGCATCATCGAGTGGCGGCGTCACGTCTAGATAAAGACCGGAAGTCGCGGAGTCCATGCAACTGCACGATTCTGTACCGGTAGCGTTGCACCCGACGCAACACTCGGTATCTGTAGCCAGGCTCATCGGAGTTTCCGGCGAATCCACGGGTCTCGTACCAACGAACGAGCTTTCCATCCAGCAGAGCCTCGCGCTTCCTTCGATGAAATAGATCACGCTCTTTTAGGAACATCGTACACACAATTTTGCAACTTTTAATCGCGACATTTTTTTCTCGGTCGCTATATTTTCTCCCCATTCACAATGGGGTTCTCACGTGTACTCATTTCAATCGGTGAAAGAACTCACGTGACCTTTGACATGTGTTAATTAGGTGAATATCGGCGCACGTTAGTAGTACACGTTTGGAGAAATAAAGAAAGAAAGGAGAGAATGTAATGTAGAAAAAGATCGATGAAGGACCGTCCTTTATCGCATTTCACAAATATAATCCTCGATATTGATTTCTTAATCTTACCGTTAGTAGAGGACAAAATCGTGATAGAGTAACGAACGAACGATAGGAAACATAAACGTAAGTTAAAATCATTTTGCGGAATACGAGTGAAATTAATCATTAGAATCCGATCGATGTTTCCTTTGAAGAAATATTAGTACTTGAAAAATCTAATACAGTAAGAAAGTATTCCTCAACTCTTCGTCGTTTTTTCCATGAATTTATAAACTTTGTTCGTCTATGAATTTATCACTTTTTATTATTCAACATTTATCAAAGTTCATTTCACTGCGAACGTAATCCTTCCGCCGGAGAATTATATAATATGTACACAGGCGTCATTCTATTTTAATTATATGAAGAAACAGCATTTCTTCGCGGTTGTATCGATGTATAATAGTGGTTTTAAAACACTGACCCATATTGTTTTCTCTTCAATAAAAAATCAAGGTGACGAAAATCCGCGCAGCTCTGTTCCGTTTTTGAAGTGGCATCTTCGCATAGAACGTATATTTAAGGAGGTTTGGGGTCATTTAAATTTGCTCACCTATTTTGAATTTTGCATAAATGATCTTGGCATCGTCGCAAAAAAAGCGGTGCCCGACAGACGTTAAATACGTCGAGCGAGGTGATAATAGATTGGTTTCTTTTTGTTTTTTCTTTTCTTTTTTTCCTTTGGAAATAAAAATCTAAAGAAACTATAGTATCGCTGGAAAATAATTTTTACCGACAAATGACAAAAGTAAAGAGCGATAAGTGGCTTATACGCATTCTACAAATTGTTATGAAATAGCTATACGGAGAGACAAAGTAAAATGATCTTCGTTAAACGATAAACCGAACGACAATAGACAAAAAGCTTCCGTTTACTAAACAAATAATAACAAGTGGTCAGAATAGAAAAGACGAAGACGACAAAGTATGTGCAAATGTAAAGATGCATGGACGTGTGAGAGAAAAAAGATAAAGGACGACAGTGATAAGATAAAGAAAAAACTTTGAGACGACGTACGCCTCAGAAAAATAGAAAGAGAGAGAGAGAGAGAAAGAGAGAGAGAGAGAGGCGGGAGAGAGAAAGATAGAATAAAAAATATGTATATGTAATATTCAATGCAAAAAAGACGGAAGAATAAAGATTTACCTGTGTTTTGCAGAACAAAAATGGTGATAGTGCGTTCGTGGTAACGAGGTGTTTTTGGCGGGGTTTAGTGCTCACCTCTGGGACTGGTGGATCTTACTTCACCCCTATCTTCCCAGTCTTCTGGTCGAGGCAAGGGAGAGAGTCTTTCGTTTCCGTCGACCTCTTGGCCGCTTTGTACATAATGTACAATGGCTGAAGTCACCTCCTTTATAGAATTTCTCACTTCCAGTTGTTGATTCGTCGTCTGTTGTTGATGTTGCGGTTGTTGCGACTGCTGCTGTTGCTGCTGGTGCTGATGTTGATTCTGATGCTGCTGCTGTTGTTGTTGTTGCTGCTGTAAGGTGAATGGAAATTCTTCATTCACGGACAAATTATTGCTCATTCGCTCGTTAACCTTACGAATGAATTATAGACTAACCTTATTTGGTGATTGGAGCTGAGAAAGTATACCCTGAGCGAGACGTTCCGCTGGTGTACGTGGGTTGCTTAGTCGTTCCTGCGACCGCCAACCCAAATAAGGTTGCCGATGATAGAACGATAATTTTGCTGAACTCGCCGGTGAACTTCCAGCACTGTTTAACAAACTGGTACTCCATCTTGAGAATACAGGAGGCGTAGGACTAGGACTTAATAGAGCGCCTAAAAATAAGAATAAAATACTTTAATTAATCTCTTTTACTCTTGTAACCTTTATTCTCGAAATTTACGTACACATATTATATATGCAAAATATATACAAAAAAAAATATATTTATATATATTGTAATTTTACCTGTGGTTGGTTGCCTATTCGAGGAGGATGAAAGAGATGACAGCGAGGTAGTTTTCGAGCCGAGCGCACGCCAACCTCCATGCTGAGATGCATCGGAGTGTCTCTTTAATCGGAAACCATCGCGAGCCGTGGGAGAATTTTTGTACCAGTCCGGAACGTTTAGTCGTTGTAGAGACCTTTGTACCCTTAATTCGTGCTCACTTGGCACACGTTCACCGACCTTCTGCAGTTCGTTTTCTGGCGGCTGCAATAATACACATACACGTATAAACATATATGTAAATATGAAAAAAAAAAAAAAAAAAAAGAAGAAAAAATAACCATTCAGAATCGTTAACGGTGTCGTTTCTATTTATCATCCTCTATCCTAAATTTGTATTAACTTTAAGAGTTTTCTTTATAAAGAGTTTAAAAAATCGATATTAATTCTTCTTACCATATTCATAAAATATTTTTCGAATCTTATTATCATTATATATATATTATAACCATTTTTTTTTAACTTTGCGATTTTAACTCTACAGTAATTTAGATGACACTTCCTTCGGCCGTGATCGTTCAAATGTTCAAAACAATCGAAGATACATGCCTGAAGTCTTTCGAGTGAATCTTAAAAAAGCTAACGGTCGATGTTTGTAATTATTATCTGAAAACCTTATACGTGTGTATGTGTGTGTGTGTGTGTGTGTGTGTGTAGGTAACTGATAAAATGTAACAATAGATCTCGATATATTCACAATAGCGCTTCTTAAGGAGAGATGGAATTGAGTAGCATTGAAAGTCTCTCTCTATGTATGTGTGTGTGGCGTCTATATATATATATCTATTCACATTTAACGTCCACACACACACACACACATACACACACACACACACACACACATGTTTATACTTATATATATTAAAATACCGTGACATGAATTCCTATACGAATGAAGCCTAACGTCATTGTACGGACAGGAAGAACGTTACGCAATGAGGTCCCTTCAAACGCAATGTGTGTATGATCGTAAGCATGGCACGCGATTAAGTATTTCACGTGTGAGCAGTCAGTAAGCTAGCTCTCTTTCTCCGCCTCTTCATATACCATTTGCATAGATGCGTGGTATGTTAGTACTTAGATGCAGGTGTGGGTCTTCGAATCGATTTGCCAGAGATACGAAGAATCTACACGCGACACAATTTCGTTGGTAAGAGGGAGAAGACAAACGGGCGCTGGCGCAGATCGTCGTCGTCGTCATCGTCGTTGCTTTCAAATATAAACCGGAAGTCCTCCGCATTTTTTTTTTTTTTATTGCGATAAAAACATTTGTTTAGAGTGATCGTAAATAAATATTCGTTTATAAATGGATTATTACGAGAGTAAAGTTAATTTCCACTTAGATATATGCTCGTATTTTAGAATGTTAATAAATTCGATAGTACTCGTTTAATTTTCACGACGCAAACCGCATTTAATTCAATTAAAATCTACATGTATAAGGTAATATAAATGAAATAATAATTAAAGGAAAGTTTAACGAAGGTTAAGAACAATTTTATATCTTTATTTTAACAGACCTATATAGTATTTATATCAAGAAGTTAAGAAAAGTAAATATATATGTATTTTAATAAAAATTCAATAAAGTGTAAAATGAAGTAATATGTTCTAATGTTATAATTGGGAGGATTAAAAAAAGAAATATAAAAATAAAAAAAAAAAAAGAAAAAAAAGAAAAAAAAATAAAAAAAGAAAAAAGATAAAAGTAAAAAAAGAAGGAAAAAAAGGAACATCAACGATAGAATTAATTCTTTTTCAAATCGTAACGCAATTGATCAATTCCGAGAGTAAATGTTACGTTGCGCTGCTCTAAAAGGACAATCTAAAACAGTCTCGTTGAAAAAAAAAAAAAAAAAGGTAAAAATCGAAGCGACGAGTGGAAACTTTTCAAAGCGGAAGGCAGATTCTGCTTTGGAAGGTGTTATGCGCACTTCGTAAAAGAACGCTATTGATCTCATCATGATATCCGATGACGGTACAGTAGACGAGCCACCGCATACTTTAGAATCTATGGATATCGAGTTCTATAATTTTATTCTACGTTTAGTTCGGGTTCTTAGCAGCAAGACAACGACGATATCGGTAATCGGTAACTTCGAACGATTTTCTAGGTGTTCTAGATTTTCCAGATAGTTAAGATTTCTAAATATATCTACACAATGATGGAACCTATTTTTGTCAAAGGCGACAAGCATTGTCTGACCGGTCGATTTGGAACAATTGCTTTTCATACGAAGAAATCTATGAAACATTTAGAGTATCACGTAACAATGGCGTTAAAGAAGGACTTGTTGATCATGATGTGCTTGATTCCTTTATGGGGGGAGAGGCCGGGGGGGAGGAGAGGGAGGGGAGGATGAGCATATCAAAGTAATTAAGAGGGTATGAGGAGGATTTTTCATCACGCCAAACGTCGACCATTATCATGCTAATGGAAAGTAGGACGAGAATAGTTTCTATAAAGTATAAAGGTACGTCATCTTAGGCGCAAAGAGGATCCGTAGTAAGGCTGAAAATGGTTTGGAATGCGTAAGGAGAACAAGTAAACGGAGATTTCGATGAGAAACCAAATATTTGGACGATATTGTACGAGGCCATCTCTTATCCTTGATTAACCTAATTTAATATACCGCGATGATCGATCAAGATTCAATATTACTATGGAATTCTTTGAAATTGAATGAATTTCATCGGAGAATAAATAGAAAACTTATTGGATATGCTACATAAGTGATAGATATGTCGAGATAAAGAGAAATGGAGATTCAAATGTGACCTTGAAAATTCATTAATACGTTAAGAGAGACGTATCGTGAATATAAACTGTATCGAGATATATCATAGTGTTAACGATCGATGAAATGGTGTTAATTGAAGGAATACTAATTTACCATTTGGTGTTGGGTAATGGTGAGCACACAAAGTCGTGTAAAATACTGCATTGAGAATGAAATAGCACCCTCATGTATATGATATATACACCACGGAGATCTTTATTCGACTTCCACTTTTACCGTACTTATCACAAAGAGTACGTTATAAAGGGAGCACCGAGTAACGCGAGGATGCTCACGATAAAAAGGGATGAAAAAAAAAATGATCTCAAAATATTTAATATAATAAGCGTTCGCGGACGAAGACGGATCGAAACGTCGTAAAGGCGATAAAATAAGTAACTTAACGTTATTACTTATAACATTACTATATCTCGAGATAAAGAATCGTGAAACAATTCGTAACAAGTGCTTGAGATTAAAGTCGAAAATGATAATAAGTTATTTTCTAATCGTCATCGATATATATATCTCTTTTACATCTCAAAGCAAACATCTGTTTAGACTTAACGAGCGAAACGTTAATCGTTAGAAGGTGAGAATTAACGATGTAAAATTAGAAAGGAAGAAAGAGAAGAAAAGAAAAGAAGAGAAAAAAAAAACAAGAAGAACGATCGTGGGAAAAGAAAGATTTCAAATAGATAAAGATTATTTGGAGATGACATAAAAGTAGAAGTTTAGAAGCCTCTCCCTTTTTTCTTTAATTAAGAAAAAACAACGTATATAAGTTGGCAGACATAGTAAAGGAAAGTAAGATAGATAGATAGATAGATAGGTAGAAAACAAAATTATCTTACCTTAACAAAGTGAAGGTTCTCCTTGTCAAGGAGAAACTCCATGGATTTGTGCGGGCGTTGATCGATGCTAGACGCGGTTCCGTCGTTTCGCTGGTTTCTGTGGCAAGAGCCAACGGGCAACTGAGGTACACGTAGGGCGTTCTCTAGGCTCGTACCTTGGGGTACGACGCTTGAGGTGTGGTTCAGGTCTAACAGACTTCTAGTCTTTTTGTTGGTGTTACCGGCGTTGTTACAGCCTGAAGAGTCAACGACGTTCGTCGTTAGAACGACCTCGTCATCGAGGTCGGTCTCGAGAAGTCCGACCGGACGCTGCTCTTGCTGAGCGGCCTGCATCGCGCGGGCCTTCGCCATTTCGATGGCAGCCGGATTTCCAAGGTCCGTCACGGCGCGTCGGCGCGACACCGCTGACGATGATAACGACGACGACGACGACGACGACGGTGCCGACGTCGTCGACGACGATGATGCCGCCGCACCCGAGATTCTACAGCCCGATGATACTAGACGGGGTGGTTGTGGCGGTAGGGGTGGCTTGCTGCTGCATACTGGCGCCCTCCTGCCGGAACTGAAACAACCCTCTCTTACTCTTACATCATACATTCCCAAAAAAGCATCTACTATTACTAAGAAAGTCAACTTAACTTCCTCCTTTCTTTCTTTTCGACTACGAACTATAGGATGTATTAATGATCAAGGTTTAGATATAACCCTAAGCAGGATAAGAGTATTGTTATAATAGGTCTTCCTGATTTAGCAATGCTAAATAATATTTTTATTATTTTAAAAACTTTCTGTATATACATAAGGTGTCTCGTGTTAATAAATTTATACAAAAGTCATCGATATTATTAATAATATCAAAGAATAATATATATTAATATATCAATAAGAGAAAGGATATTTATTGATTAAATTAAAGTAAAAGAAATTCTAACGATATTTAATGAATTAATAATCGACTTTTAATTCATTTATAGATCAAAGTTTACAATAATTTAGTTTTACAAGTCAAACTTTTCATGCTCGGTATAAAAATTTCGTTTAACAAATTTATAAATTATAATTCTTTTTAGTTCACGGCCATTAAACTTTTCTTTCCTTAATTTTTCCGTCTTTTTCAGAGACACCGTATGCATGACAACGGAGTATCGGGAGAACATCTGAGATTGGTCAACACAGTTCTGATTCTTTTAGGGATGTGTTTTGCGAGCTTTTCCGACTTGCAACGTCATGAGAATGATTTTTTTTTTTGGTCAAGTTCTGATAATCATCGCTTTTCCGTCGTTTAAGATTCTAATTTATTATTGAGACGAAAAAAGAAGAAGAAATTCTTATCCAGTAAGAATATTATTATATACTACTACTACTTATCATTAGAATCCGATTCATGAGAACGCGTATCGCTCACAATAGTCCCATTCACACGAAATTTCTTCTTAGCTGCCAAATAAGAATAAAATAGTAGCTATTTAGGGTTCGTACTCCGCGAAGAGCTCGGAACAGTGCATATGTCTGTCCTCAATGTTAAAGCATATGGTAATTCACTGTTCAAAAGCTTAGTTATATCTAACGATAGAGTGTCTTGTATGCATCGAAGGAAGTTACGTTATCTTCTTACCGTTCGAAAGATGATTTGTTAGAAAAGAATAAAAAAAAAATTTCAAAAAATACAGATAACGATTCTGATATATTGCAAATCATAAATTTTCATTTATCTCTTCCTGCAAATGGCGATATTTTAAAATGTCGGCTTAAATCTCAACGATATATTCATGCAACTTTACAAGGAAATTAAACTATTCAAAGAAAGAACGTCGAGGCATTACACTATACCAGCACGATAATCTTTGACTTTCGAAAAGAAAGCATTCATCGTACGTTATATCTTTCTATTACGTTCTATCACGTAAATATTGGTATTGATAAAAGGTTGTCTACATTTCCGAAGGAATTCGAAAGAACAAATATATTGCGAAAGAAAAATTTACCTTGTTACATTACATCCGAGTGTCATTGGATTTGTAATGACTTCGAACTTCGATTAAAAAATTGTAATTCACATGTAATTGTTGTTCATCATGACAATTAATCATTCCAATCGATTTTATAAATAAAATAATTTTACTAATAAGTTATTACGATTACAAATAATTTCTCATCGTTTATAAACCTAGAATATAATGATATGAGTCAGGAACTTGATAATCATGTACTATATGATATAAAGAATGGCACCTACGCGACGTCGCGTGTCAATGACACAAAATAGCGTATGCCTAAACGTGAAAGTGGTACGTGTACGTTCTAACTAACGGATGTAATCGAGGAAATCGTGAATTAAGTATGTATGATGAGTATCTCAACCCTTCGTTGGCAAGCTTCGTAACGGAACACCAATTCTATCGTCGAGAACGACATAACTGTTCCTTTTTAGTAAGCAAAGTTCAATTAGCAATACAGGATCAATATAACGTATTATAATCAATAGAAAAAAAAAAAGAAAAGAAAAGAAAAGAAAAAAAAAACTAAATATAAAATAAACAAAAAAAAAAAAAAAAAAGATCTTTTATTTGTTTGATAAAATTACAAACTGAAGTATAACTCTTTCTTATTAGTTTACTTCGTAATTCACTAAAATCGGTAAGAATTATTCTGGCAATAACCACTTCTCTCATGTCTCATCATATACGCGAATGTATAATGCGTTACGTAATCGTTATTTCTGATGCTTACTAGAACATGGAATTTAAACATGGTCGGACTTCGTAAGTACAATGCGCCGTGCATCGTATCTAAACGTTATAACTGCGTTTACTTATCACGTTTCAAAAGAGAAAAAGAGAAAGAAATAAAGACAGAGACAGACAGAGAGAGAGAGAGAGAGAGAGAGAGAGAGAGAGAAAAAAAAACAATCGGACGAAGCTTACGCGATCTCACGAAGAAGAGTAACACTTAAAAACAAGGCGTCATTAAAGCTCAAAAGGAGAGAATTGTTTGTTGAACGGAGATACGAAACGTGGGAATGTTCTGTGTTATACTTTAAACTCGGTTCACTTTCCGGAATGCGGAAATAAATGAGAAATTATAAAAAGTTTCGTTTGTACTGATCTTTATCGAAAGAATCAAGGTTTATTCACTGCAAACTCATGTCACGAATTCTTCTTCGGAGCTAGCCAAACAGTAACTATTCATTCTAAGAATTTTTTCCTCGAACACAAGCTAAAGAAAAAGGTAGTACGTGATATATTCCAAGTTAGAATCCAATAAAGTAAAATAGAATTATCCAGGATAGGTTGGTATATATTCGTTACGTTGTCTGTTAACTGTCCAACGCTCGTCTGGAGAGCTATTACATATCGAAAACTGTCGAGATAGCAGTATTTTTCGCATAACAATAAGTCAGCCTACCAAGAAGAAACGATTATTCATAAAGTTTTATCAAATATTTGAAAATAATTCAAATTTGAGATTGATGCATATCCTAACGATAAGAAAGAATTTGGCGAAGATCCAAAAGAAAAATATATGTCAAACAAGAGATCATCGGTAAAAGCGTCAGCGTAACTTCGATAGAATCTAATGTAAACAAACACGCGTTAAAGGCGCGTACAAGTCAGACCGAGAGTATAAGATACGCCTTGTGTTTCGTAATGATGGAAACGAAAGGGCGTTCTTGCGAAACGTATTATTTATACATATATCTATGTAATTAAATCTCTCGCAGTATAGAGACAGTATCTATATAAAACTAGTTTGCCCTACTTAAATGAAAATGATAAGAAAACGACGATTTATAATATTCGGGTCATTCGTAACTCGATCCTCTCTTCCGTTGCGACGCAAAAATACGTCCGATACAAAAATAGCACAGTTATCCGCGCGTTCGACTCCAATAGGAGCCGATGGAAAACAACGTGACTCACCTAACACTGGAGGCACTCCTTTGAAGATCAACGTTGTTTCTCCCGGTATCGTCAGATCTACTTTCGAGTGCAACGACCTCGTCCTTCGATCTCTCTTCGTCCGGCGGATGCAAGGGTATAATGATATAATCCGGTTCCTTCTTCGTTCTTTCCTGATAAAACTCATTGCGATTTGAATGTTGTCCAATACGGGAATCGCATTTGTTTTGTATCTCCGAACGAGGTACCTTCGATCTACCACTGAACCTCAACTTGGAAAATCTCTGTAAGAAACAACCGATACCACCCTTCTTTCTTTCTTCATTTTTCAATACCGTCGGTTGTTTCGCATTGATGGTCGCTGATCTTTCAACCGCGGTATTTTTCCAAAATTTAGAATCATTCTTTGAGATCGATTCCATAGTTTTGCTAGTTGATGTAAGATCGTCAACTTTCGCCGGTAAAGTCATACTTTCCGTTGTCTTCGTTATCGTCGCTGTTGTAATTTTCGACTTCGTCGTTTCCTCCGGTTGTCCGTCACGATCACCGCGATGATTCGTATCAACTGGTAAAGCTACAGCCATCGTCGACTGACTCCCACTACCCTGACTAACTTTCAGACTGTCGGTTTTATTGCCGTTTGGTGGGGAAGTACGATCACCATGAAGAGTTTGTCCCCACGCCTGCTCTACCACCACTTCTGACTCCTTTTTCTTATTATGCCCCTCCATCGTCTCATCTACCTTCTCCGCAATGTCTACCATCTTCTTAGTGTTCCTACCGGAAACCTCGCTTTCAACTTGCTTCTCTTTCTTGCTGTCTTCTTCGTCTACTCCGCTATCCGACAAATTCTCGTCTTTTTTCTCTCTCTCCTCCGACAATAAATCCTTTTTCTCTTTCGAACGTGCAGATAAATTGTTCTTTTCTGGATAAAATTCGCCTATGAACGATCTCTTTTTTTGTAATTTCACTTCCCCCGGGATTTCTCGCGAATCATCGTCGCACAAGGAAGCAATGCTTTGGAGTAACATCGTTTCCTCTAATAAATCACGAAAGGTCCTATCTTTATTTATTTGTTCACTATTAAGTTCTTCCTCTTCTAATGTGGTGTCCATTAGGTTAAGCTTTCCTATAGGTTTGCTCTCCAGGCAAGGATAATCTACCTCATCGTCTACGAAAACACGATTATTAACATTTTTTCCATGCACTGAAAAAAAAGCCGAGTTTTTTTTTATCTGACCAAAAAGTGATTCCTCGGTATGCTTCGAAACGTTCTCCGTGGATTTTGAATAGGAGCCGAGCGAGGGTGCAAAATCGGCACGAGAATCACCGCTTAGATTTAATGCGGAGCTACTGCCAGTACGAATCGATCTTGAGTCAGATACTTTGAGACGCGAGGATCGTCCTGAATTGGATTCCTCCAATTCATCACAGGCATCCATTCGTTGAAAAGCCCCTCTGTTAGCTTGAAAAGACTTAATGTAATCGTATTGCTGTGCCAATTCGTAACTAGCATTATTGATGACTCGTTTCTTCCTGCTAGCATTCCTAGGTGACCTCGTATTTTCATCATTGGATGGTATCGCACGTCTTCGAAAATTTCTCTCATCAACTTCAAATTGTTGCGCCAATTCATAACTAGCATTTTTCTTTACCTTTTGCGACATTTGCTTATTGGAATATTGTCTACGAATGGCATCTACAATGTCATTGCCACCAACACCTTCCTCAACTTCTCGTTTAAGTCGTTTCACGGCCTCATCAACCACCGCATCTATATCGTTCTCCATAGCCATCGCTATATCCAATACATTGCTACGATCTTGAGTCTTCACGGTTGATGCGATCTGTTGTTGGTCCTCGTATTCATCGCTGTCAGCATCAATGTTCTCATCCTCGCCGTTTTGTAGATCCGTCGTTGATAGATCATTGTGCATCGCTCCAACGTCGATTCTTGCATTTTGAGCTGGCTGAGTCCTTACCGAACATGACCGCCGTTTCGTCGTCTCAATGTCGTTCTCTTTTTCATTAGATCCAAGCAGTTCGCCATCTTCGTGATTCAGCATATCCTCCAGACCACGTACGCTTTTGACTTCCGCCATTTTGTGATCTTTCATACTCATATCGTTGCACGATCGTTCATCCTCTTCCCTCGTAGATACGCCGCAAAGATCCAGATCGATGGGTACGCTGGTAACTTTAGTATAATTCTCGAATAAATTTGATGTAGATACAAACGACTTTGATCTCGAAGAAACTAGCTCCGCCAATATTTCTGGATCGTGAGCGTATTCGTTGACGATCGAAGGCAAACTGGGTGCGCTCTGAGATTTCTCCGTAAATCTAAAATTAAAACACTCCTCTTCGGTCCACCGTTGACGTTGATATTGCTGGTGCTGCCGCTGCTCGTGAAGATGCTCGTGACCGAAACGTTGCTGTTGCTGTTGCTGACGATGATGATGACGAGAATGACGAGCATCATGTTCGCTGTTCACCTTACTATGACCATGAGCCGTGCTACCGGTTATATTTAAACTTGTCTGCAACAGACGCGTGGAAGACGACGCTACTTTTTGGCCAGACTTCAGATCTAAGAACATATCCCTTCTTGACTCAACACCGATCTTTCGCAAATCTATAGTGTTTTTATAATCCAATGACGTCGCATAATTGCAACTCGAATCACCGAAAGCATGCAATTGGTCCTCGAAGTATCCACATCCACGGCGACTCGGATTTAATAACCGATCGTCTTCCTCGAATTCTTCGTCGTCACCATCGTCCTCGTATTCTTCTTCTTCTTCTTCCTCTTCTTCCTCCTCTTCTTCTTCTTCGTACCAAAAGTTTCTGTTTCATGCGAAATGGAAATCTTATAGAGAGATTTCAGAAAATATAATATAAATAGAAAGATAAAAGCGATATTTTACTTTAAACAATTTTGTTAAATATGAAATATAGCTTGTATAATATTTTACTTCCGAACTTGATAATAATAGGTGTAAAGTCAAGGATATTTCTTCATGGCCAGGATCGCATTTATCTCGGCCAACAAACATTTGTTATACCTAAAGCAATGTCTCACGATCTAGATTGTTCTTGCCAAGAGAATGTATGTATATTCTATTTCGCACGAAGCATGATGTTTCATCCAATTCACGTAATTTTATATACAATAGTATTTTTATTTTTATCTTAAAACTACAACGTTATATATTCATCTCTGAAAAAAAGGAGCAAAATCTCACCTTGATCGTAATTCGTTTCTTTCGGAACTCGCGAAGTTTAACTTTCTCTTCGGATACGATGATACACGTTCATTGAATGATGTCACTTCTTCGAAATCCATAGCCTTTTGACAGATATTTAAACTATCGAAGCTACGGTAGGGCCTGATTCGTGGAAAGTGATCGACAGAATTGGAAAATCCATTTTGTACTACTGCATCATTATCTTGTTCGAGACTATCCGGCGACGTGTTCCCCAAATGAGACACATTCGAGTGATAAGAATACTCGAGAGAATCGAAACTATAACTGGACGGTGATAAGGTAGCACAAGTTCTTTCCAGAGACTCGAACTGTAACAATGAACTGGATCTAGACGATCCAGAGGACCTTGAAGATCTTGGAGACGTTGGAAAATCATCAAAAGTCACATAAGGATCGCACTCGTCTGTGTTATTATTTCTTCGACATCTCTTCTTAGGTATTATGGAATTGAATTCGGCATCGTTATCATTTATTCTTTCACCTAGAAAATAATGTTGAGTTATTATTATTATTATTATTATTATTATTATTATTATATAAATGGATGAGAAATGTTACCACAAAAGATCCATTTAAACATACCTGTAAGATTTTCTTTCCTCTCGATGTGAATAACACTTTCCGTTTCTGAATCAGAGCCCAGCCAATAAGTCGTACCACTGTGATCAGAATCACTTTGCAAATCATCAGAGGTTTCTTCGAAAATAGTCTCTAAAAAATCGACCTGTTGCACTGGCACAGCATCTGTAATTACAAATGAATCCTTTATGTAGAACACGTAAGTATGTCGAATTTTTTATATAGTGTTAAATAAATGGAATAGAACTAAATCTATTGTAAATTTATGAGGTGTATAATGAAACAAACATTTATGATTCTTATCAAATTCAAACTTTTCCCTTTATCACTCAAATAGAAATTTATGAAAGTTTTCGTAATAAAAAAAAAAAAAAAAAAAAGATCCGAACGATAATAACTTTTTGTATTAATCCTCGATCGATCATTAAATACCAGTTATTTGTACGATAAACTATTAATAGTTCTTACTCGCAGATCAATTCAATATCTAAAGACTATATCAGAAACAGAGTTTCAGGAGGTGCTTATCGATCGATCGATCGATCGATCGAAATAAACTCGTACGCCGAACGTCGAAGTAATTAATTTCAATGTTTTTACGTTAATCGCGATAATGACATGATATTTTGCTCTCGAAAAAAAAAGAAAAAAAAAAAAAAAAATAGAACCTAATCTATCGATCGATTGAAATATTCTTAGAAAATAAAGATCCTTCCACGAGCGATATAGTTGAAGTGATCAAAAGAAGCATTATAGATAGGTGAAGGATATAGATAGATGAAACGAAGAAAGAAGGGAAAGCGGTCTTGATCATGAAAGCAAGAAGGTTGTTCCGTGTTAAGTACTGAATAAAATGATATATGAGTATGAGAGAGATGAAAATAAAGAGCGAGAAAGAGAGAGGGAGAGAGAGAGAGAGAGAGAGAGAGAAAGAGAAGGAAGGGAGAAAATAGAAGTGGTATGAGAATGGATAAAAGAGGAAGTGTGAAAGAGAGATAGAACCAGATGTGTATATATGTGTGTATGTGTTTGTGTATATATATATATATATATATATATATATATGTGTGTGTGTGTGTGTGTGTGTGTGTGTGTGTGTGTGTAAGCAAACCTTTAACATGTAGATCCTCATGTGTAGATTGAAAACGGGAATGATGTTGTAGCTGGAAACCATAGGCCGGAAGCCATGGATTCGGTCCGTTTACCAGATTCATGTCGATGGATCCATCGAGGGAGGACTTTTCCTGCTCGTCCTCCATTGTCTCCGTGCATGTTGCCAGCACAGACGCCGCAGGCGACGTTACCATTCCCAAATCGCTATCGCTCATCTCCTCTCTCTCTTTCTTTCTCTCTCTCTCTCCTTCTCTCAGGAGAGAGGTCAAAAAGAGGGACCAATATATTCGACCCTCCCTCCCTCCCCCTCCCCTTAAGCGCAGCCAATCATTAATCGCCTCGCTGAATCGTCTTTTGTTTTATACTCGTTTGAATATCATTCATATTCTACTATCTCTTTCTATCTCGTCTCTTCCACCCTTCAGAAAGCCTTCAGGCTCGTGGTATCGATGATTTAGCGCCATTTCTTTTTTGTTCCTTTAGTGTTTTTCTTTTCCTTTTTTTTTTTTTATTTTTTCTTTTTTCTTTTTTTTTTTTTTAAGAATCTACGCTTAACCAAAACTTCGATCTCTTAGAAAAGCTCGTAGATTCGATGATCGAACACGACGTCCATGTTGATGACGCTAAATCAAGGAAAAACAAAAGAGTCTAGATTAGAAGACGTGTACGAGATTGATCTTTCGTTTTTGGATCGTTGAACCGGACGAAATCAGACGACGCGCCGAGAAACTCTCCTTAACTCGCTAAAGTACCGACGACTAATTCGATAAGAATCCATGTCTACGCCCCCAACATTAGGGTGAATTAAAGAAAGTGGGTACTCCGTGTAATACATAATTACGTGTACGATCATCCGAGAACAACAGATCTCTCTCGAGTATCTCTCTTTTTCCGCTCGCTCTAGATTCTGTTGAATTATTTCTTTCAGAAAAAAAAAAAAAAAAAAAAAAAGAAGACGCAAACTCTAAGCTTTTCAAAATTGAAGAATTGCCCTAGGAATCGTGCGCACGCGCACACATGTGTACGTTAAGACGTATGAATATATTATGCAAAAATAAGTAGTTTTTTTACATTTTGTGAGGTGAAAGTGTCGGTGCAAATCTCTTCGACGGTGTTATGCAATTTTCTTTTCTTTTTTTTTTTGAATACAGGTATGTAATCTTTGATTTAATTGAAAAATAAAAAATTAAATTAAATTTTGATCTAATTAGAATAAATAATTTCAAGTTTTAAAACAGTATATATATATATATATATATAAAAGAATAAAGTTCGATGTAAATGTTTATTTAATGGGAGTTATTTTTTTTTACACATTGTACTGCGAACATACGAAAGGAAATGAAAGGATTGGATTAAAGAGAAAGATCGTTGGGAAAGGCATACGGTGATATATCCCCTCTGAGGAAGTTCACCCGTTAGCAGCTGTCAAAGGACATCGCAGCATCAACGATGCGTCAGACAGAAGAATGTTGGACGGAGATCGAGATGTAAGGAAAAAAAGCGAGAGAAAGAGAAAGAGACAGAGACAGAGAAAGAGACAGAGACAGAGAGAAAGAGAGGGAGAGGGAGAAAGAGAGAGAGGTGAACGATCGTGTTGTAACGTACGCATGTAACTACAGACAAAAAAATACATGTACGCACGCATATACAAAGAAACACGTGATGCATATATATACACATACCAGGTGTTACATCTTAATCGATCTATAGGAATACCATTGAGATTATTAATGACAAGCAATATAAAACAGTATCAGATTTGATATTTCTAACTAATCTTTAATATTTAGATTGATTTTCTTTATTAATCGTTATATAAATATTTTCTATATCTTTTAACGAAATAAATAATAATATCAATGGTATTTAAAATGAATCGATTGAAATGAGACACCCTGTATATACGTACGACATAACGTTCCTCCGATTAGAGGAGGATGAGAGGAGAAAGAAAAGAGAAGAGAAGAAAAGAAAGGAGAAAGGAGAGGGTAGAGCGCAATCATCAGAGTAGGAGCAGGAGATGGCGGAGAAAAGAGCGAGAAAAGGTGTATAGAGAAGAAAAAGGATATAAGGAGGTTAGAAACGCATGGAGAATTCCGAAGCGCGACGGTAATGCGCGGCAGAGTGTCGGATACCTGTAAGTAAGCGCGCACATTCCACAATCCCACGGTGTGCGCTCACTGTCTCCCTCTCGTCCTTTTTACCTTTACCCTTTTACTAGCAGTCTGTCTTTCTAAATCACCTTTAATTTCTTACTTGTTAACTTATACGAAAACGTACCGTAACGTGACGAGGGAACAAGGAACGTGGACATTGCGCTTCAATGCATTCGAGTTTTTCGTTTGTAAAAAGAGGAGGAGCCGAAGAAAAGACCTCTCCTCGTCTATAATCGACCGATCACTCGCGCGATTTTGTGAAGATGGCGAACGCTCGTGTTACGGTTCGCCACTTTGTCACCGGACGCACATTGATATAATTGTTTACCGATACTCTCGATATGTCGTTGGAATTTGATTACTAATTACCTGTCGCACGGTAAACCGATTAGCTTCAAGAATCCGATCGTATAACCGAGAGAAAAGTATCTTCGCACTGCGAGGTAAATACTAGAACGAAACTCGCCGCTTTCGCCCGCGGTGCCGCGTCTCCGGCCCCCACCCACGCGAACTATCGCCACGTGACACGTTCGGGCCAGCCAATCGCACGAGCCCGGATCAGGCCCCTCTTGAAAGCCATCGTAAGATCATCTTCGTGTCGATTCAATGCTCCGATTTTCTTCGTTTCTCTTTCATTTTCTTGTCACGTAAATCTTATTTTATGAAAAAATTGATCTTAACTTACGTTAAACAATTGCAATTTTGATAAATTTAAAAATCTAAGCTTATTTATATTTATTCTTTTATAAAGAATACGTAGAAGAAATGTATATACGTGTTTGAAATTATTTACTAAGACAGTTACGTTTCACTTAAGGTAATAAATTAATTAAAAGAAATGTGATAAAGAAAAGTGATTAAAGTGTTAATGGGTAATGTAATATTGTTATTCATCTGTAATTTCATGAACTCATATGAATAACTGAAGTTTCGTTTTACGCGCGCTTTATGCGACGAACTGGTACATACATGCAGAATAAATACGTATGTTATGTGTATGCAACGCACGTATATAAAAACGAAGAGTTGCATACACTGTTACACGAATTATTATTCCAAATGGACAATCGAAGAAACGTTCTCTACAAGAATAAACAAAGAACATATTAATCGATACGAAGTTTTCTTACTTTTTGTCTTTTTTAGTTGATTTTTATTAATTATTAAAAGTGTCACTACTGTTCTTGTATTAACTCGAATATATTTATTCCTTAACACCTATTTTCACATTTTGAAATTAAGATTGTAACGTACGATAATTTGCATAATTAATTAATGTTATAATTTTAATTATTGTTTCAAAGTTACAAGATTGATTTTAAATAAAGCGCCATTTTGAAAATGATTATATCAACCTGACAACACTGTATAAGTACAATCTACTTAGCTACTATGTCATTGCGACTAAATGGAGGTTTTGATTGTTGTATTGTAGTACTTTAAAAGTTAGTACAATTAATGATCGACGAATTAATAAATTTTTACGTAATAAAAAGTCACCGAAGGGATGTATAATATATCATATGTTACTTACAAAGATGATATGGGCGAAGTTGACACGTGGACACAGACGAAAGTATACTTGCTGCAGTACAATACAATTGTAACGAAGTAATTCAAGGATTTGACATATCACCGTTTTGAAAATGTCATGTGAACGTGCAATAAATGCGTGACTCAATATGTCCATGAAAGTAAGTTTCTTATTCTATAAGATAAAAAAAATAATAATTCCAATTTGGTAAATATAATAATGTATATATTAAGATTCTATGAAAGTTGTATAATATAAGTATGTTATTTTTCTTTTCTAGAAAGAATCACCTTGGGATGTAGAATTACATCTTGCAGCTGCACATGGAGATGCAAAACGTCTGCATATTTTATTAGATTCTGGTAGAGTTCATGTTGATTGTAAAGACAAGGTTTGCATAATGTTCATTCATTTATAAAATTTTGATTAATATAATAAAATAATAAGAAACTTTAAACTTAAAAGGATGGAACGACTCCTTTGATACTTGCTGCTGCTGGAGGACATTTAGAAGCTGTCACCGAATTATTACAGCAAGGAGCAGATCCTAATGCTAAAAGACTGGTATTACATAATATATAAATTTATATGATTTTATATATTACATTAAATTAATTTAATTTAATTGTAGAATTACTTTCTCTTTTTAGACAGGGACCACAGCTCTCTTCTTTGCTGCCCAAGGTGGTTTTATGGATATTGCTAATTTGCTTTTAGAACATGAAGCACTTGTTGATTCTTGCAGTATGGTAAGTAAATGGCAAAAGTTGAAAATATCAATGATATTTATTATGTTAATCTATAAATTGTAGGATGGAGGTACACCATTATTTGTTGCTTGCCAATATGGTCATTTAGATGTTGTCGAAGGTCTTCTTGATAAAGGTGCCAATCCAAATGCACATATGAAAGTAAGAATATTTATTACTATATAAAAATTATCTTATATTTTTTATTAAAATTTAAACAAATTTAAACTATTAATAAAGGATGGAGCTAGTGCATTATTCATTGCTGCACAAAATGGTCATGTACGTATTTTGGAAGTTCTTTTGGAGCATAATACAAGAATAGATACTATAAGAACAGATGGCGCTACACCTTTGTGGATCGCAGCACAGATGGGTCATGATCACATCGTCCGACAACTTTTGAAAGCTGGAGCAAATGTTGATGCTACTAGACATGTAAATATTATAAATAGCATAATAGAAACATTACTTGTTTTTATAAATGTAATATAAATTCCTTAATAAATTATTATACTTTATATAGGATGGCGCAACGCCTCTATTTAAAGCGGCACATAAAGGTCATACTGCTGTTATTGGAGAATTACTCAAATACCGTCCATCACTTGGTATTCTTCCAGTAAGTTAAATAATTTTATATAATAAAATATTATATCAATGGATACATTAGATATAAATATAAAATATGAAAGCTATAAATTTGCTTATCTTATTTTGGTTGGAATGTATAAAAGTCATTGCTTTTGGATGTGGTATTAAATCAAACTTAATAATCAAAAATACAATCAATGCTTTGCATTTACCTACTAAATCTTTTTCCTCTTCAGTTCCCCTCTATCATTAATATTAGACTCATGTCCTTCTAAGCAGTTATTATTTTATCAAATAACTAAGATTAAGTAAAATAATTTATCTTTATCCTTGCAGATAAAGGCTTATACATTTTTATATTTTCAATATAAAAGATTTATGGTTATATAAAACTATGAATCCAAGCACAAAGATTAACAACTTATAATATACACCATAGAACTTGAGAAAATAAGTATCTATGCATTATTCTAGAATGGTGAAAGTGCACTGCATGCTGCAGCTTTAGCAGGACACATGACAGTTGTAAGACAACTAGTGGGAGCAGGAGCCGATCCTTTACTTGTAAATCAAGAAGGTGTGACACCACTTCAATTAGCTGTTAGACACTCACAAACTCAAGTTGCCAATTATCTTAAAGATAAAATAAGGACACGAACTGCAGCATGTTAGATTCCTGTTATTTTTACTTTTAAAAAAGTATCATAATTTTTAAAGATAATTTTACAGTCTTTAAAAATATTATACAAACAATGTGCATGTGTGCACATTAACATAAGGTAAAATATTCCTTATGTATTTTAACATTGATCAAGTGCAATTTTAATATCATATAAAAACGTAAATTTGCGTGATACTAACAAGATATTCAGTATATATAGTAAACATTCAGTGATTGTTCAGAAATTCCATTTTTATTCCTGTTAATGTCAGTAGCATAATATAATATAGCATAGTAATATAATTTGATGTTATTGTTAACGATTAATAAGTTACAACAAATTACTGCATATGCAGAAGATATATTTGATTTTCAAGAGCTGATATACATTTATTGTTGAAAGTTACATATTTATTTTTTATGTATACACTTTGTTATTTATATACAGTAATTGTTAAAATAACTAAATTTATAAAGTTTCAGTGCTTATTAGCAGTCTGAGAAAAATGTAAGACTCCGATAGTACGTATACGCGTGGTAATGATTCTCGTGAGATTTAAGATCGTTAAGACTGACTGATTTGCCTTGAAACATATCACGTAGGGATGAAATCTATAAATTGATGAAATATATGGCTTTCCACCGGCGGGAAAGTAAATACTATCGTATCGTAATAATACTTACATAAAAATTTATTTATATTACAATGTCAATGAAAAGACAAAACCAAGCATAAATATCATAATGCCTTTCTAATATTCTTTTTAAACGTCATTTCATGATCATGTATATAACATAGATCATAGTATATAAATTCAAAATAAAGCAAATGAATTTATATATTTTTTTTTTTTTTTAAATAACATACTCAAAAGTTCAGTTAGTTTGAAACATCTGAATTATAATAAAAATAATTAATACGTTTGCATTAATATTTAACAGTAGTGCTTGATAAAGTTCTGAATTATCATATCATGTTACCTGCACCACCTTGACTGTCTTCCCATTTCTTGAGATAGTTTAAAGATTATACACACATTGTTATTGTTAAATTATATATAATAAAATGCAATGAACGTCTCTATAACAGCACAGTATTTTTTTACTATCATGTATTAATATGTATTAACTAATTCTATTTTTAAATGTAAAAAGAGCTTCTTGTTTTATAATGTAGAAATCTCATAATAATAATATATTTATTGTAACTCTTCTATAAAGAATATATACAATTATAAAATAAATATACGATCTTCGTGAATTTTGTTTTTACTTACAAATATACATTAAGTATATTAAATATTAATATATTTATTATTATACAATAATCTGTTATATATTGTATATTTGAATGATTATTTAATCATTTTCTCTTCTTTTTCAATATCACAGCATTACTTAAATTAGATATATATATAAATTTAAAATAAACATTATTAGTTGTACTCTCTTTTCGAATATACTTATATATTATATATAACTAAACTTACTTACAATTCTCTTTTTCTCTATTTTATACATTTTAGATGTTTATATTAATATACTTACTTCATACTTTGCATATTTATTCTATGCCATATGTATCTGTATTTATTTTCAGAATAAATTATATAATATTATTTTAAATAAAAATCAAGATCTTTTTCCAAATAAGAAAAAGTATTATTACATAGATTATGTATGTAATACACATCCAGATATTAAATGGAATTACAATGCTTTTCACTTAAGATGAAGACGAACACGTGTTCGCAATTGATTTAAATTTTGGCCTTGTAGCTCAGCTGTTAAGTGGCTGTTTCCTATTACATTCCAGATGCAAAGTATCTTCATTTACACAGACGATCTGTTTTAGATTGAAACTATGCCAAGGATGTTCATCATATAAAAAATTATTCATAAACTTAAATTTATCCATTTAAATTACACACGCGATTTCACGATATAAATGGAACGTTGACTTTTATCTATTACCTGCAACGCCCTGATAAGATGGATAATGAGATATATATCATGTGTATTCAGTTCACCGGTATCGTCAGTTACACGTTGATCTTGAAACAATACTCATCATGGTTCGCGATCGTTTACCGGATTTATGTGCCGTTAGTACATATTCCTTTTTAAAAATCATATAATTATATCACGACATAATTTAAGAATTATATATTAGTAAGGCTTATATGATATTCTTGTATCTTATACAAATAGATAGTTTATTTTAAGCTTATCAGCAAATATTTCCTTTATTCTTGTGCTACTTAAACACTTAATCACATCAATCAAACTAATATCTCTTGTTCAATTTATAAGGACACTATATAAATACATTTATTTTGATTTCAAGTGCCGTAATAGCAGTACTACATTCGGCAGAGGATTTTTGCAAGATGTTCACATTCAAATAGCACAAAATAAAAAATTAAAAGAAGTGTTAATGGAAGTATGTATAATGAATTGACGTATAATCATGTGATATTTGAATGATAAAAGTATAAGATAATGTTAATGTAGGTTGAAGAAGTACGTGGTTTTATACAACTGCTTGTGGAAAATATATCAGTTGTTAAGGATTTGCATAATAATGTTTTATCACATACAAGCAAAGGTATGTTTAAATTTCAAAATATTAATATCATTTAAAGACCTATTCATATTTAATTTCTAGATATGCAAAGAGAACTTGAAATTCGTACTCAAACTATCTCACAAACAGCTTTATACATTCAACAAAAATTACGAGGTAGGTATAATCTTTGTAGATTATTATTCGTAATTGCCACATCTCTTATTATATATAAAATTGATTATTTTGGCTATTCAGAATCACTTTCAATTTGCACTGTACTACTTTTTATGACTTTATGATTCAATGTCATCTCCTGAGAATGAGAGGATCTTTTATTACATTTAATTGGTAATATATAATCACGTTTATAACCATAACTTCGGTCAGATAATTTTGGTGTACTAGTACTTGGATTAGATTCTTGTCTAAAAATATATGAATCACTTAACTTTGTAGATATTAAATTAGGCCGATTATCTGAAGAACTTATCTCAGATTGTAAATTATTTATTAAATTTGAAGATAATATTTTTGAATACCTTTTTTTAAAGGACGTTGGTGAAATACGATGTAAAATAACTTTAGGTATACGAGTACAGATAGAAAGTTGTACATTTGTTTTAAGATTCTCTGTGCCATTCTTAAATGATGCCAAATTATTTTGTATTTCAATATCATCAGTCTCTGTGTTTGCATCTTTATCAACATTTCTGAAATGTAATATCATGTTTGTAATCAGTAAATTCTTTTCATAGAATATTTGAATATATTAAAGAAGTAATCAAGAACATACCTTTTGTATTGATCAATTTCTTTCTCCAATTGTGGATATTCATTTAATAAATTTGCAAGATGTTCTTTGCTGTAAATTGTATACATTCTAAAGACAAATTTCATTACATCATGTTTTAAAGGTGATTTTAAAATTTCCAATTTCTCTTTTACTTTTAATAATGTTGGCAATAATATCTCTAAACCATGCCTTTTCATTCCTTCTATAATTACAGTTATTGCATTAGTAGTTGATACATCTGATGGATTCATAAAGTCTTCTTGATCTTGAGTATTTATAGGATGTTTATTAGAGGATAGAAATGGTTGTAAACGTTCATTATTAAGTATATATAATGTATCTTTTAGAACACATGCACCTTTTTGACTTGTAACATTAATTGTACCATTAGAAACTCTACCAAGTACTTGCGTAGTTAATTTTACAAGTAATTTTATTTTTTCAGGAGGATCTAAATGTTCTATCATAAAATTATAAATAATTGCTCTATTATCATGATTCTTATTTCCTGGAAATGTTAAGATTTCTTTTTCTTCCTTTCGCATTTTACGATCACATAATTTGTGCTTGAATTGATAATCATTATAATGATATATGCTTTCCAAAAACTTTTGTGATATCAGTACTTTATTCTTTTTTAAAAGTCTTTCTTCGATTAAAAAAATAGTTAACTCCCGTATCATTTTATCTGGATCAAATAGCATTGTTAATATATGGAAAAAGAATGGTCCTTTTACTTTTATAAAATCTTCTAACAATAACTGTATAAATATTACAACAACAGCTTCTCTTACTATAGAACTACGATCTTTCATACAAATACACATGTCTGATAAATAAGGTTCAACTAATGTAGTGAACCTAATACAGAGATCTGCTAAAGCTTTAGCAGCATTCACCTTAATAGCTATTTCTGTGCTTGAATTATGATTTATATCCATACGCAAGAGTCTACCTAAAATTGGTATTACCTCTTGTGCTATCTCATGATCTCTTATTGCATGTTGTCCAAGCACAACCACAGCAAAAGCTTGTAATTCTTTTACTTCCTTTATTGAATCTGGTAATAATTCCGATTCAAGTAATAAGCCTTCCAAAATACGTAAAGTAGATGATGAAAGCTTATTAGTACATGAAAATGCAACATGTCCTAACGTAGACATAGCTTTTATATAATTTGACGTATCTATCATCGTTTTATTGTTAGTTTTAAGCATTTTTTGTATTTTTACTTCTGATATTTCCATTAATTTCATTGTGTTAGATTGCACTAAACGATTATTATCAATAGGATATAATTGTTTCATTATTCCACCAATGATATCAAGACAAATACTAATTAAACCAAAATGAATTTTGAAATCACAAAGGCATTGATAAAGATATTCATACAAATCCTTCATATCATTTTTATTTAATGACGACCAAGAATTTCTCAATATTTGTAAAATTAAATTTGAATGATAGTTATTTTTTTGTATAACATCTTTATAATCGCCAATATGTTTATCCAAATTTGGTAATTTCATGCTTTCAGATATTGCCGTTAAAAGAACCCATGCAGATGTATCATTCTCTGATCCAATATGTGATTGTATATCTGTGATTAAAGAGTTGTTTATGAGATTATTTTTAATCCATATTTTACAAGCTCTTGATAAATGTTTCATCATTTTCATGTCAGTTAATTTACCCACGATTCTCCATGGTAAACTGTTTTTTGCATTATCAGTATAATTGGAATGATTTGTTATCTTACTTATTAGTAAGTCTTGGAAGGATTCTAGTGCTTTTTCTTGTACTTTAATTTCAGTATCAAATATTTGTGGTAATACTGTTTCTACCCATTCATTAAGGATTTGTGAATCACTAGGAAAATATTCTAAAATAACAGATAATATATGTATTGCAAAACGACGTACTGTCATTACAGGGTCTCTGCAACGACGACCAACTATAGGAGCAACTTGACATGTCAGTATGGGAAATTTAATAGTCAAATTTTTTAAAATCTGTAATGCACTTCGTCTTACTAATGCTCTTTCATCTTCTACTCGGTCTATTAACATAACGAGTACTGTATTTAATCTTGGCATCAGATTAACATCTCTTATTAATATTGTTTTTAATTCATCGAATACAGGAAGTGTCTCATTAGAGGACGATACTTCAGATGTATCTTCTACGAGCATTTCAATGATATTATTTTGTGTATCTGTAAATTCTGCAATTGTTGCCATAGCTCTACCTCTTACCATATTAGAAGAATCCAGACATCTACTCAATGTTGTAGCAATTAATGCTTTTTTTATCTTCTTCCACTGAGAAGATTCTATTAAACCATCATTATTTAAATTATATTCCATTAAAAGTTTTCCAATCATCTCTTGAGCAAATAGCCTACAGGATACTTTAGTATGATGCGAAAGGGATATTATATCATTAATAATATGTATAATGATATCTTCTTTGCATATTGTAATTAGTTTTAATAATACTGTAGCTTGCTTCTGACGAGCCTCTTGCCGTTCTGGACATTTAATCATAATATATTGAATTAATGTCATTATAGCAATCTTTGCTTCTTTTTCATAAGAATCTAATAATTTTCTTAAAAAATCTATTGTTAATTCATGCATATTTGCCATAAACTTTATTTGATGATCATTATGATTAAAAAGAAAACGAGGATGTATGTATTTTGCTATTATCATAATAGTTGCTTTGATAGGTCCGTGTTTATTATCACATAATTTAAATAGAGCTGTATAAGCATTACAAAATAATTTAGTTCTTGTTCTTTGATATTCAAACTGATTGACATCAGTAACTTCAAGTAATATAGAGATAGTAATATCTAATGAATGTGAATAAGTTCTAAAAGAAAATAACTTTATCATTGTGATGAAATTACACAAAATACTTTTAAGACCTTCAATCAATAAAACCTTTTCTGAAAGTGAAGTAACATGATCGCTCGATTGATCTTCATTAATATCCATATATTCTAAATTTACAGTTTTATTTCCCTTTGTAATTATTGGAATTAAGAGTTTGCATAATTTCAAAGATTCAATTGCTTTTTTATATAAGTTTGGATGAAATATATTAAAAGCATGACTTCCAGGTATAGCCAATAACATAAAATATAAATTTGTTGCGCTTAAACAAGTTTGCTTACTTGTTTTGTTAGCTTCATCACGTTGACCAGATTTTATTATATAGTATAAAACCGATAACAAAGCATGCACATTTATATTCAAACTTACTAATACATCCCAAGAAACATTTGCTTCTTTATTATTGCATTCTTCTGAAGTTTGAATTTCAGCAAGCCAATCTTTGACGACTTCACAAGTGTCTTGTAATAATAAGTCCATATCCTCGCTTTCAATGAAAAGAAAATAATCATCTTGAGGTGGTTCCTCGTAGGTTAGAAATTGTGAATCCCACACAGTATTTACCCACTTATCGTTCAGATCGTCCAATTTAAAATTGTCAAAAATTTGTAGAAACTCCATCACTAAAGTCCAATAAACTAAAATCGTTTATGTGACTATTTTATCATTTATAAGTGAAGTTAAATATGTAAAGATAACCTTAACCTATCATTTTCTGATAAAGTAAATTTGATCTTCAGGTTATCATTTTTTGAACACCTATGGATAATGAATATATGATTTTGTCCCAATTAATATCACAAAAACTGATATTTATTAAATACATGTGATATAACATTTCGTCTAAAATGTAGTTACCGCTGGAATAAACGATAACGTTCATCCAAAGGAGGGAAATCCAACAAACCAATCATAATCATGATATATGCATATATAGATTAATATATTCATATGTACTTTTTATAAATTCTCAATTTTTTAATTTCTTGGTTTTTTTTTTCTTTTAATATTTCAGTGAATAAAGATTATAATTAATTAAAATTTATTGCATTTATTTTGTATATTTTTTATAAAAATAAATTTCTTGTTATACGTTGGTCTACCATTTTGTTTTATTATGCGCGGGATATGGGTATTTAAACGGAATAAACTTTTTTAGAGTGATAATAAAAAAGATTTAATTTTTTACTTAGCAATCGAACGCATAAACATTTTGTTGTATAAACAAAAAAAAATATATATATATATATCAGGAAATGTACACTTATTTATTTAGCATTTTTTCAGGTATGAAGGAAAATATAGCTGCTACAGATTCTTTTAATACAGATAATACAAAGGAAACTCCTGCTCATATACGAATCAGACGTTTACAATATGCAACTATGCTAAAGATGTTTTCAGATATTATGGAGGATTACAATGCATCATTATTAAGATATCATGATAAATGCTTACAACTTTTACAGCAACAGAGAATGTTAAGTGAGTTATATATAATACATATATATTTTCATTTTAAGAATAAAATATACTTAATTAATTATATTTCTATTCTAGTAAAGAAACATACAACATATGAGATAGATGAAACAGATAATATACAAGGAAATAGCATATTTGTGGATAATGTAAGTATTCATGATGTTATTTTACAAAGTATCTTCATATGTTGTTGTACAAGATATTTTAAATCTTATAAATCTATTGAATAATATAATCTCTGGAAATTCTTTTTTTCATAAATTTGTTATAAAATATTTATAAGTAGATCCTAGAAGATAGCAAAATCACCAAAGAGCAATTGTCTGCTATAGAAGTACGACATAATGAAGTTTTGAAATTGGAAAAATCTATTCATGAAATAAAAGATATGTTTACTGAAACAGCTTTTCTTATCGAAAAACAAGTAAGTAATAAGTAATAAATAATATTAAATACATATAAATGTTATATTGGATATCTTTATATATATATATCTCCTTTTTTTCTTTTTTTTTAATTATTTTTAATTTTTTGTTTTTTTTTTTTTTTCTTTTTTAGGGAGAGCAAATAAATAGTGTAGAATACTTTGCAAAAAATACTACAGATGATGTTGAGAGTGGTAAAAAATGCCTTAATAAAGCAGAAGAAAGAAGTCATAGATACAAAAAAGTATACATAAACATATTTTTTAATATATTAATAAAAGAATTCATTACTAAAATTTGTCACTTTTCCAGAGAAAGATAAAGATTGGCATTATCATTGGGATAATAATATTTGTTATTCTATTAATTATAGTATTTCTCAATTAATTTTTTTTATATTAACTTGCATTTTATCACATGTGTAAACCAAATATTCGTCAAATATTCTTATATATAAAGTTATATTCTATAAAGTTATATTCTATGAAGTTATATTCTATATAAAAAATAATATTCTAAACATAAAGACATAAATTTATACTTTAGAAGGCATAATTTTTGAAAAGTACATCACTAAGCCTTTTGAACTTGGCCTTAACTTATGATCTACAATGGTGCAGGTATAAAATATGTCTAATACTTCTGCATATTCTGGACCTATATCAATTGCAGGTAAAGGTGGCCGAACGCCTAACAATATTTGGAAAAATATTTTTTATTGTAATAATTAAAAATTTCATTAAAATATTTAAAAATTACTTACCATAATTTTTTTTTGTTTCTTCCTCGAACATAATACTATCATCCATAGTAAGATCATTGTCATCATTTGTTGTTGTTAAAGACATACATTTTTCTGATGTAGAAATATCCTCGATATCATCGCTAGAGTGATCAGAATTTACGAAAGGAGCAGATAAGGCTAACATTTCCCATATAACAAGACCATATGCCCATATATCACATTTGTTTGTTATAGGACCTTCCTCTATATAAAAAAAAAAAAAAAAATAAAAAGATAGAAATATGTAAATATATTAATTCAATAAAATAATTACAAATATATTATTATATATATATATAAAATATATATATATGGTTATAAATATAAAAATTAATATACCAAATAATACTTCTGGTGGATTCCAACATTCAGTTCCAACATACATAAAATTTTCTTGTGATTTATCCATTTCTAAAGTCTTTGTAAGTGGTACAGAAACTCCAAAGTCACAAAGTTTTACTTTTTTCAAATCTTTTGAAACTAGAACATTATAACTTTTAATATCTCCATGCAAAATATATATAATATGATGTAGATACTCTAAACCCTTTGCCATCTCATAACCAACATATAAAATATCTTTAGCTGCAAAAATGTCATCTCCTCTGTCGACTCTATCTTCAATCAAGTCTCCTATAAAAAAAAATGACAAAAAAAGTTAGAACTTTGACTTGACGAACATTTCATATCATCATAGTAACATATATACCTAAAGAAATATCCAGTTGTTCCATGGCAAGGCATGGTTCACCCTTGGAAGATAACGTAAATGCTCTGAAACCCACGATGTTTGGGTGATTTAATTTTTTCAATAAATCGGCTTCAGACCATAAGCGCTTGTCATATTCTGAATTCTTTGCAAGTTTACTATTTCTTTTTTTTATTGCCCAAGGTGATCTTGCAAAACCAACTTTTGGAGATCTTTCCAAACTAAGAATATGTACACCTAACATAACAGATTTTAAAATCCTTATTTATGAATATTTATTTAAATGCACATACCAGTTCCATGAGCTAATTGCTGTAAAAATGGAGAAGCTGGAATTTTAATTGGGGTTTGTAAATTGGAATCATCTGTAGGTCTACGGTTCCTTCTAACAGGTGTCTTGAATCCTTCCATCGTTAATAAGATATCCTATCTGTTGATAATGAATCTGTGAAGAATATAGAATAAGAAAACTCATATGACCGTTATTTGATTTTGAATTCATAGAGAATTGGCGTTGAACCATAACAGTATTACCAACATAAATATTCTATCATTTTATTTGTACAGAAATTGTAAAAATTAATTTTTAGATATATATTAACTAATCGATATCTTTATATCTCTTTAATGCCACTTTAAGCTCTTTATCTTTTTAATAATTCGAAGTATTATAAAATCATACTTCCTTTGTTTATTAACCAATAAGAATTATGATAAAAATGATAAACATGTATTATATAATAGGATCATTCGTAAAAATCAGCCTTTAAAATTGTCGCGTTAAATAGAAATATACATAGAGATATTACATGATAGTATATAACTATACTATATTTAATACAATATACAATAGTGATCTATTGGTAATAGAAATTCTCTAATGTTAAACTTCGTTTCTGAGTGAAGATCACTAGAAGGAAATCATTCTAAGAGAACGGACTTCGAGTCATTGATTGTAGAACAACTTTATTATTTTGATAGTGCCTAAAAATATAAAATATTAAATAATATTGAAATGGCGTCCGAAGATGCTACTGGTACTTCTACAATTAAATATTATACACGTGCCGAAGTTGCAAAATATAATACAGCTACAAATTCATGGATAATTATTCATGATAAAGTGTATGATGTGACAAAATTTTTAAAACAGGTATATTAATATAATAAAAGCTTTTTAGAATATTTTTTTTAATGTTTTTTTCTTTCCTTTTTTTTAATTTCTTTTACAATTTTTATTAAATCTTTACTGACATATATAAATTAAATGATTTAATTTCTTATATTATGTTTATTTATTTGTATTACAAATGTAAAATTGTAATATAAATTATATATGATCTTCTTTATTGAAGCATCCTGGTGGTGAAGAAGTTATTTTGGAACATGCTGGACGAGATGGAACAGAACCCTTTGAAGATATTGGTCATTCTAGTGATGCAAGAGAAATGATGGAACCATATAAAATAGGAGAATTAGTAGAAGTAAGTACAGTTTAATTAGAATTTAAATTAATATTTTTATTGTTGAAATATTTTATATAAAAATAATAAAATATCATTGTAATTATTGTAATTTTATAATTTTAATTTAGGAAGAAAGAACAAAAAGTGACGATAAGAAAGAACGGGACTGGGCAAATGGTGCTTCAAATGGAGACAGTTCTAGGTATGAATACACAATGTATTATATGTTCCTATATACATTTATGTTTCTATCATATCAGTTCAATTATTCTCTATTTGTTAAAAAAAAAAACATTGGTTTCATTTACGAACGGGTTGCTTTTTTTCATAATGCTTTATGCTATTAAAAATTTGTTATTATTCATACAATGTTTCTTGTTATTACTTATTTTTACTACATGCAAAAGTAATAGAGAAATGCAGTCTATTCCTGGCTTTAATCATGTAAGTGTTTGCGAGAAGCATGATTCCATTGATTATACCATTTGTGTTGTTCAAATAAATGAAATTAGGAAAATTTTTTTAAATATCACTATATATCTAAATAATAGTTGCTGCATGGTCATGTGATGATTGGCTATTGCAGTGGTTCTTGGAGATCCTGGCTGATTCCTGTTGTACTTGGGGTGCTAGCAACTCTTATCTACCGTTATTTCATCAGCGCACATTGAAACATTCCATAAGATTATTATCTTATTTTATAAACATATATATATATATACATATATATATACATAACGTGTTAAGAATTGATTGTTGTGTATAATTCGGCGTGAACAATCATTCTATGTTACACACTATTGTAATTATTTTTTATTGGAAGCTATGAAAAGCTAAACAATCAGATGGTCTAGCATTTATATCTAGAGAACATCAGACATAATATATCTGTATGTATATATGTGTATCAATTAGTACAGTATCTATGAAGCCAAAAATAAATTAATTTAATTTGCATGACTGTGGTCGGCTTCCTTAAAAAAAATAAAACATTTCCTTAGATACAAAAAGAAATTGATAGATCATTTACGATTTACATTGATATATCAATAAAGTGATCTATTTTTTATCATCGTTTTTTAAATGTTTTATTATTATAAGTTTATAAGTAATATGACATAAGAACTATGAAAGCTTAAATATTCTCGTCAAAAATAAATGTACAATATGTTACGATTAAGATATCTAAATTTCAAAGATGATACATAAATGTATATGAATTTTCTTAGAAATAAATAAATGTTGATATTTTTATTATATAAACGTTTTATAATGAAATAGTTCTACGTGATAACCTTTACCATATTATGCTTATAAATGACTAAGTTTATGTAATTATCTACAGTGTAAATAGCGTATGAAATATATGCGTATTAAAATTACTATTTAAAAGTATCGTAAATTTTATTATAATCCCCTTCCTTTCTTCGCGTTTACTAATTTGTAAGTTACTAATTTGTAATTTAAATAATTAAGAATTTAATTCTATTATACATCAAGGTGTCGATATAATATTACAAATTTATCAAAATTAATTCAGATCATTATATTCTTAACGTTGTACGCCATAGTATGGATATGCTTTATATACCTACAATTTGAAATTATCTAAATCGATCAAACGCGTTAGAAGTCACGTAATCCAATAAATTTTTATCACGTTTAATTAAATCGCCAATATAATTATAATCATTTTTACGGGGGACTTAAATAACTTATCGCTAATGATAACAAAACAAATATTTATCGCTGTTATCTCGATGATTCGAAAAAAGAAACGTTTATATCTACGATCGTTGGAATTTCCTCGAAATTATTTCGATCGAAGAAAATAAAATAAAAGAAGAAAAAAGAAAAAAAAAAGAACGAGGGATTAAACAGAGTGATGCAAACAAAATGTATGTAGTTCGTAGTTTCATGGCTACCCGTTAGAAAGAGTCCAATGACAGTGGATGGATATCGAGCGACTCGAAGCGCCGACGCCGGTTATTCGGTCTCTCTTGTCGTACGAATACTACTTTCCTCTCTGTCCTATTCGTGCACCGATCGCCCTTCATCGTTCCACCACATTGTTCTCATCCTCCTTCGTATTGCGAACGCCCAGTTGAGCGCGAAAGCTCGCTAGACGCGGATCGCATGTAATACGACGACGCAACGAAAATTAAATATTATTATCCTTAAACTAGAGGTTGAACTTCGACGAAGGCAGAAAGTTTGAAAGAAAGAGAAGTATAAAAAGAAAGAATTTATTTTCAAGATTATCACAAGAGCTCGATTTTCGAAGGGTAAAAGGGCTAGAGTTGAAAGAGATAGAGATAGAAAGAGAGAGCGAGCGAGCGAGCGAGCGAGCGAGAGAGAGAGAGAAAGAGAGCATAAGGTTTGTCAAGAAAAGATAGAAAGAGAAAGAGAGAGAGAGAAAGAGAGAGAGTATAAGGTTTGTCAAGAAGAGAGAAAGAGAGAGAAGGAGAGAGAGACAGAGAAAAAGAGGGAGAGAGAGATAGAGAGAAAATCGTGCTTCGCACAAATAGCAAGGGCCGCGCATTACTCGGAAGGGGCAACACAGTGTGAGATTTTAGAAGGCATTGACATCGGTAGCAAAGCGGGGGAGGCAAAAGACCAACTGGTTGCACCGAAAAGTCGGCGTAGTGTCATGAGAGGCGGTCTCACGGTCCGCCCTTTTAATCGGTCCCTCCTGAAGTCATGCATGTCGCGCCCTTCAAACGAGGTAAGAATAGACCCTTATGCCCGCCCACTTCTTTCGAGCTAACAGCTCTTACTTATAAAACTGTCTTACCACCCTCTTTGGTCCTTCGCGATGGTCAATGAGACATAAATTGATCTAGAAAAGATTCGCGCGCTTTTCGTCTTTTTAAATTGTATCAGATCATTCATCGAGCAATTAATTAATTAATCAATTAATTAAATTCTAAACTAAGATATTTCAAACTTCGAAAGGAAATTGAAATATCTTTCCCCGCGATTATTGCGATACTTACTCCCTCCTCATCCCCCACTCTCCCTTCCCTCCCCACTCTCTCTCTCCCCCCCCACTCTTTATTTTTATCCCTCTTAAATATCTAAGAATATTTATCCGATGGATTTTTAATATTTACTTGTATCGTTTAAAGAATATCTATGATGTAATGTTTTAATGATGTAATCTTATTAGTTTTTATTCTAAGAAAGAAATTTATTAGCCGTTACGGAGAAATGATTTGATTTGGTCATCGGACATTTAAAACCACGTGTATGCCAAGATTACGTCGTAGTCTTTTCCTATTGGTTTGCCTTGGCGGGCTAATTATAATTGTCATAAGCAACATGCCGGGGAGCTATTGTTATTCCCTATGTAACGAGTATTTGAAAACAGGTTTAGAGGTTACGATTTCTTTATTACGAAAGTATTATTTCCCGTACTTATTATATTTTATGAAAACGTAAAACTCACCCAGAAGATCCTTTCCTAAGATTTGAATTTATAGAATGAACGTTTCATTTAATGGCGCGAAATTCAAATGTAATGGATGAAAAAAAATTTAATAAAGATTACGTCACATGATGATAAACGACGCATATGATGCATAAGTTTATCTTTTGAGTATTGATCGCTAATCGATCGGTGGAGTTAGCCCACTTATTCAATTCGATAAGACTGAAGCGTAAAAAAAAAAAAAAAAAAAAAGAAAAAAAAAATATAAAGATAAAGTCTGAATCATGTGATAATGAGTCCGATAAAACTGTCGGTTCGATTCAATTAATGTTTTCAGAGAGAGGAAAAAAACAATTTTTTTTTTTTTCTCCTTAAGTACTGTACGAATATCCTCGTTAAATTTCTTTCATTTATTAGTCGAAGCTCAGTAGAGGTTATGTAATGTGTGTAAGCACTGTTCGCAAAAGCTTACGATGATTGCGTCATAGCGTGAAACCAGAAACTCCTCGTACTTCTGGAACATGAGCATAGCAGTGGCACGTTTCGAAAATATCCTCTTCGTTCTTTCTCTCTATCTTCTTCTCTTATTTATCTTTTTGCATACTCGGAATAGAGTAGGAGGTTCTCGGGTGACACTATGAGAGAGAGAGAGAGAAAGAGAGAGAGAGAGAGATATTTAACACCATCGTTCCGCCAATCAGAAATAGCGATAAAGAAATAATCGATAAACGACGATTAGATATCGTTTTTCACGAAGGAACGTCAACGAGTCCTTAAAAGCTTCTTCCGACGATAAATAGCACGTGAATTGTCTACAAATAGATCGGAGAAATCTTTGATGCATGTATATAAACTGATCGAAAAGGCTTCGACCTATCGTTTAAGCTGATTATTCTTTAGACGCGAATCTATACTGGTCATTCTCATCACAACCACATTCCGGCCTGTTTAAATGTTTCAACGAAGACTAACTTCACGTCTTACGTATTTATATTGCTTACGGTTTTAAGTGAGTCGCTTTTTATGTCACAATAATTATCGTGTGAATCTTTTCATTTCTTTCAATTATTGACAATCCTGTCTCAATGTCATTAGATGAAAGATTATGTAAACTGGTGGGGAGGGGGGGAATTGATGCAAAATCATATCCATTTTTCATGTATATACAAGTGGATATCATTTTTTTCCTGTTTCTTCTTCTTTTTTTTTTTTTCCTTCTGCGAAGCAGTTTTAAATATGCAAAGACAGTTCGCATTTTATTTCATTTCGTAACTATGTGCGAAGGAGGAAGCATTTCGAAGAATTCTAAAGAATAGATTATCACGTTATTATTATTATTATCATCAACTTTTGTTTTCTTTTTTCTTTTCTTTTTTTTTTTGTTTCTTTTCTTTTTTCTTCTACGTCTCATTTTAACCTTGCTCTACAAAGTACATTTTCTTTATGTCTACGCGACATTAGGTAGACCCTCACGAGCACTGAGAATTAACTGCAATTGATTCATTGATATGCTTTTGCGGCAATGAGTTTTAATGGGATTTAGAGATGCCTGTACGTCTTTTCATGCTCATATATTCGTTTCTTCTCTCCTGTTATAGCGATTATCATCATTTAACTCGTTGACGCTTCGTATTCGTATTAAGTTTTATCATTCAATTATCTGTCTTTATCATGTGACCGATCACGTTACCATGTATAGCACTTTTTCTTTTTTGAAAACGTTTACTGTCTTTTTTTTTGTTTTTTTATTTTTTTAATAAAAATTAAATGTAAATGCTGAATTGTCCAATAGTCCTTGTATTAAAGTGACTGTTTTGTTTCGTTTTTTTCTTTTTTTTTGTATTATTATTAAAATAAGTTTTTCATAACAAAAACTCATGATAATATTATTAGAAATTAGGATTATCTTTAATGCTCTAAAGAATGCAGAGAAGTATAGTTCTGGATTCTATTCCTAGTCTATTTCTTGTTTAAACTTAAATATAGAAGAATGTATATTTTCCCCTACGTTCGTTCATCAGGTAAGTTATTGAACAGAATGATGCGCTGAACGTTGTATAGTAAGTGCTTGTAGAATAAGTTTTTTTTATTCTGAGGATACGAAAAGCACGTAACCGATCATCATCTTTCTTTGTCAGTTTGTTTTGAATATACCAGGTATATATATATATATATATATATATATATATATATATGTGTGATATTTTTTATTTTCCTCTGTACAATCGAATGAGCTATAAGAATTTTTATCGATTTTTAGAGCCTCCTATGTAATCTAGGATATCGCATTTTTTTTTTGCTCGGAGAATAATGAGATTGGTTAAACGATAAAAAATATCTATCATTATTAATAATTAATTCGGATGAAATTTAATCGACGTTATTACCTTTATACATATTTTGAAAAGATTTATATCGAAAGAAAAAAAAAAAAAAAAAACTTATTTAAAATTTTTCCATACGTCCACTTCAACGATAATGAAATCCTGACAAATATTGTGAACACATCGAAATATTTACCATGTTAGCAAATTCTTAAATATTGACTCTGTATTACTTGAAAGAGATGGTTTAAAGGTGATTGCTTACGTCATCACTCTCTTAAAAGCAACAGAAATGTATTTCGTTTGAAATGTGTCGGTGATAACATAACGCATATGTTCCGCGAATCACGACAAGACGTGCTATTTTTAAATTTTTATGCTTGGTATCTTTGAAGATTTTAATCGATGACAATAATAAAAATTTGAATTAGCGATTTATAATTTCATATGGAAATTTCATAAATAAAAAGAGAGAGAGAGAGAGAAAAAGAGAGAGAGAGAGAGAGAGAGAAATTTGAAAAAGAATGTCGAGTATCGTCGATTTCACTTCAACCAGGTGTCCTAATTGTGCTGTCAATTATAAATCTTAATATTGTGTCTTTGTTTTGAGCAAGACGACCTTTAAATGTGATCTCCGATAAAGAATTTACTTCGATAAATGATAGATCAATAAATCAATATCGTTAAACTTAGTTTGTTCACGAAAACATTTTTTTATATTAACATACATAATAGAAATTATACGGATAAAAATTATATGGGATCAAATATTCAAATTTATTAAAGATATAAACCTATATATTAAATATAAGAGTATCTCGTGATCATTGGTCGAAAAAGAAATCGAGATAGTCTTGCAAGCAAGGAATTTTGGCTGTCGGCCATATAAACTATAATGGTTACGACGTATATTCTATAACAATAAATATAATAACATATACCTTGTCACGTGCTGCACAAACGCAAATATACGCACCATTTCATTTAATGACGCGATTCCCTCGCTCCTTCACGGCTTTGAAGAAACGCTACCTCAGCCAGTCGGCAAAGGGATGCGACACAAAACGGCCACGTTCCTTGACGAGCACCTCCGAGTTTTGAGTAATTCATTATAAAAGCATAAATAATAATTATTCTTTTAATTTGATTATAATTATTGGATTAAATTTAATTAGAGATTCTAAATATATCTTTTATGAACTTATTTTATACAATAGTGTATCAATATCATTCGTGACACCTGTTAAAAAAGTTGTATTGTATTTGTCAATTGATATACTGGGAATCTTCTTAAACTAATATTTTGACGGGAAGAATTCATTCAATAAAGAATATATTGTCATTTGGTTCTCTTGATTTAATACACTGTATAAAGAGTATAATCGTATTTCAAGACCAGTGGTATAACGTCGTCGTAGAAATTATGCACGAAGTTTGATCACGTGGTTCATTCTCGGTGACTCTAAACTTAGGAAACGGTTTAGCTGGAATTCCCGTGTTTCGCTTAATACGTTATTTCCTGTAAAGAGGAATATCATCGGTAGAGTCTGCAATCTATAATATAATATTGTTATTTCCTATCGACTTTTATTGTCGTTTATACAGAATGAATCATGTAACTTGAATAATTAGTATTGATTGTATTACGATTTTAATTTTGGATAAAAAAAAATTGTTGAATGAATAAATGATATCATATTGTATTTATCATGTATATGAATATACATGATAAATATGGAATGGTTTAGAATTTAAAATGGTTCAAAATAAAGAAAAAAAAATTCAAAAAAAAAAAAAAAAAAAAAAAAAAAAAAAATCGGTACTGATGAATAGTGAAAGAGAAAATAGAAGAGAAAGGGAAAGAAAAAAAAAACGAAAAAGAAAAATTGTGTATTCCAGCTACCGTTGGACATGACCCGCAGACGAACAACGGCAGTCAGGCACAGCAACAACAGCAACAACTTCAATGGTTGGGAAGCCCAGGTGAAACGACGCTCATATCACGGATTGCTCGGAGTAGCAACAGCAACGGTAGTGGCGGTAGTGGGTGGGAAGGGGTTAAATCATCGTCGCTACCGCAACATCAACAACAACAACAACAAAGGCGGAGGCGCCAAGAAGAGCAACAAGGCGAATCTGGAGGTGTGGGGGATGACGAAGACGGGGGTGGAGGGAGCGGAGGGGTGGAGGGGACGGACCCAGAGGCGAACCACGCTGTTCACCTCAAGAGACGGGTGGGACTCGTCAGTGGGGTGGCTTTAATCGTTGGCACCATGATCGGATCAGGGATATTCGTTTCGCCATCGGGCCTCCTAGTTCGAACCGGCAGCGTCGGAGTTAGCTTCTTCGTATGGACGGCCTGTGGGCTTTTGAGCTTGTGCGGTGCACTCGCTTATGCGGAGCTTGGCACGATGAACACCAGCAGCGGCGCAGAATACGCTTATTTCATGGACGCCTTTGGTGCACCACCGGCTTTCCTTTTCTCCTGGGTTTCTACCCTGGTATTGAAACCATCGCAAATGGCGATAATCTGTCTCTCCTTCGCCCAATACGTCGTTGAAGCTTTCGTAGCGGACTGCGATCCTCCCGACGAGGTGGTCAAGCTGGTCGCTCTCCTTGCGATCATTCTTATACTTCTGGTGAATTGTTACAGCGTTAATCTGGCAACCGGAGTACAAAATGCTTTCACCGCAGCGAAACTCATTGCTATACTTGTAGTTATCGTCGGCGGTGCGTACAAGTTGATACAGGGAAACACGCAACACCTGAAAGGAGCCTTAGATACCATGGACGGTAGTAACGTTAACTTCGGTAGACTCGCTACCGCTTTTTATACGGGTCTATGGGCCTACGACGGCTGGAATAATTTGAATTACGTTACGGAGGAAATCAAGGATCCATCGAAGAATCTACCAAGGTCTATTATGATTGGGATACCTCTTGTTACGCTTTGTTACGCGCTGATTAATATTTCTTATTTGGCGGTTATGTCGCCTTCGGAGATGATTGAAAGCGAGGCTGTTGCTGTGGTAAGATGAATGACCCATTTGTACCTCTTATTCTTTTTAATGATTTTTATTAATTATTTACAAATGTCATTCGTCTTTTTTCCCTCTTCAGACATTTGGGAATCGGATACTCGGCGTAATGGCATGGCTTATGCCTTTATCGGTTGCTATTAGTACTTTTGGTTCCGCCAATGGAACTCTTTTTGCGGCAGGTAGACTTTGTTTTGCTGCATCCAGAGAGGGACACTTGCTCGATTGCTTAAGTTATGTACATGTACGCCGTTTTACGCCTGCGCCAGGCCTTATATTTCATTCTATCGTTGCAGGTATAACGATACATCATAAAAATTAGTATTAAAAATATCAAGAACCAAATACAATCGCATATGCTAATCCACTTTGTACAGGTGCAATGGTCGTTTCTGGAAATATAGATTCCTTAATTGATTTCTTTTCCTTTACCGCTTGGATTTTCTATGGTGGATCAATGCTAGCTTTGTTGGTGATGCGAAGAACAAGACCAAATCATCCAAGACCTTACAAATGTCCCTTGATCATACCTGCACTTGTACTTGTAATCTCTGCGTACCTGATAGTGGCACCCATCATCGACAAGCCTCAAATCGAGTACTTATATGCAACCGGATTTATTTTCGCAGGCATGTTTGTTTATCTACCTTTTGTGAAATATGGTTACGTGCCGAAATTTATGGGTGAGTGAATGATTTTCTAATATAATTATATTTTTGTTTCTATATTTATAAGGATAAAATATTTCTGCCTAAACACTTTGACAAATAAATTATATGATTCTAATTAATATTAAAATTTTTGTCGTTAATTGTTATTTCAGAAGGAGTAAATGCTTTTCTTCAAATGTTATTAGAGGTGGCGCCAACCGCAGCTGCTTTCGATTGATTCCAATATAAAACATCGAAAATGATTTTTTAAAGATTTTATCATTCCACTGTGGCATATTTAAAATGTACATGTGAGAATATATTTTTAATGTACGTACAGAAACAAAAATACCGTTTTATCGATGCTCGAAGTTTGCTTGGATTGATCCAAGAACATACATAAAAATATTATTTTATTACTCGTTATTCTTCTTACATAATATACAATATATAGAGGACGTTGTTAGACATAGATGATTGATGTTATAATGACAACGATGAGTTAACAAAAGATATTTTAAATGTTTATGGTTATAAATCTACTTCTTATTTTTAACAAGTGCATCTTTGTGTACTTTTCCATACATTCCTAAAATACCCGAATTTTTCTTTTGTTTTGGCCTACTTTTATGTTTCATTAAACTTTTACTAAGTCCTGATATCGGTTCTTTGTTTTTGGCTGCTTCAGCTTCTTTTTTCCTTTCATCTTTCAAAACTTTATAATTTAAACTTTTATTTTTTGGAGGTTTTGCACCTAATCTTATTGCTAGTTCTACTTTTGCTTCTTTGGCCTTAGAACTTTCGAAACCGGATATACCAAACTTGATAACATCGTATCTAGCCTTTTTCATTTCTAATTCTTGTTGCTTCCTTCGATCTAGCTGCGAATTACCTTTTGCATCAGAAAACTCGTCCCTATTATCAGTCTCTACGTCTACTTCATCTTTTTTATCGATATCATTCGACGATTTCGATGCTTTCTTTGGAGCTATGTAAGTAGCCGAAAAAAAATCTTTAACTGCATCTTTTTTTACTTTCGAAACTTTGGTTGGTATAAAATCTTCCATTATTATTTATTAACAAGTTTTCTTGAAACAATAAATATAAGTTAAAAGCGCATCGTCTTTATTAACAATATACTTAAATTTTAGGTTATGTAAAAATAAACATGTACACACCTTTTAATGTAAAAGATAATTGATATTTCCTCTTAATTTCAGAAAAAGAAAACAAAAAACAAAAAATATATTCTATTTCAATTGTTATTAGAAAATATGCTTTATTACACAACGTACAAATCTCATATCAATATTATAAATACGATTGAAATAAACTGAAACAAATAAAGGTTATGTTGATTAAGGACAAGTGGCCGAACTTTGTACTAAATATTTGAACATCAGTGCCACCTAGTATCAAAAATATAACTATTAGATTGGAAACTATGAAACGGGCGTTGAATGAAAATAAAAAAGCTAAACAAAAAAACCTCGTTTCATAGTTTCCGACCTAATACTTATATACAAATATACTACATAATATACAACCTAATACTTATATACAAATATATTATCTCAAGACATTTTAATTTATATCTTTTCTTATTTAAAAATTTTATTATTTTAATGTATATACAAAAAACATCATCATTTATAATTACATTATAAAGCCATAATGGCTCTTTTTAAGGCTTTTTGCTTATTTTTTCTAATTCTATTTCTTTGTCCTTTCTTTTGAGTAGCATCTTTAAATAGTTGCACACCTTCTTTTTGTTCTAGATTACGTTGTACGTACAACATGCAGTGTAAATTATATCCAACGATATCCTGAAAAAAATATTATCTTTGTATTTGCCAATTTGTTTAAAATTTGAATAATTTTGGATGAATATATTATTACCCTTAATGTAGATATTTTATCGAAGATGAGTGGTTTTATAGTTTCTAATGTCAATAATAGATTTTGATTTGACATAATGGGTCCATGATGAGCTTGTATTAAACAAATTGTTAATCTAGTTAATAATTCGGTGTGAAAATTACTTTTCAATAATCTGGGAAGCATTTCTAAAATTTCACAAGCAGCAGAATATGGGAGCAATAATAAAGTTTCTTCTAAATCACTAAAAAAAGAAAATATCCGATTTAATAGATCGCTATTAAAATTTTTAAATTTATTTATCGTAATTTTACCTTGCTCTAACGCGTTTTATAGTTTCTAAGAAAAATTCTTCACTTGTTCTACTATTATAAGCTTGCATCAATAGTGGCAATACAGGTAGAATGTTAGAATTTTTAACTTTAGATAATTCTTCATCATAAGCTTTTGATACTTCTAAACATTCGAGAATTAACTCTGCCTAAATAAAAAGTAAATAGTTATAATATATAAACAATGAAAATGATACTACTATATTTTTAAGATATAATAAATTACTTACTCCTTTCTCACTGTTCACAGTTTTCCTTGAAGGTAATAATTGTTGCTTTTGTCCTTGTACAGCCGAAGTTTCTCCAGTAATCAATTCATTTTCTGCACGTTCTCTTTCTTCTTCTGCCTCATCTTCTAGTACCAAAGGTTCAGCAGTTTTTTCATATAATCTTACTACTTTATCTGATCCACAAGATACAACATAAACGCCATTTGGTGATATAGTACAATTCCAAGCTTCACCAGAGTGTCCCTAATTAATTATTTGTATAAATTTTCAATAATTTATATATATATATATATTTATTTTCTAGTTTACATGTAAAACTTAATAATTTATTATATATTACTTGTAAAGTCACAATTTTTTGATATATGTCAGCATCCCATTGTTTAACTTTACCATCTTTGCCACAAGTAAAAATGTAATGAGTCCCAGGAACAAATGAAAGTCCTGTCACGGAATCATCATGCGCAAATATTGATTTATGACAATCTCCAAAGTCCAAACCCCAAATTTTAATATTACGATCAGTAGAACCTGTTGCTATGAGAGTAGAATCACTAGATATATCCATACATAAAACTGGTAGCTTATGTCCATAAAGAGATACGAAAAACTGGAAACAATTATGTAAGTATATCATTTTAATTAATATTATTGTCATTAATATTTTTGTTATTAATTACCTTGAACGTATCCAAAAAAAATATTTTCACGGTGGAATCCAATAAAGAAACTGCTACAAATCTATTATTAGGACTTATCCTAACGCACAATACACATTCCTCTAATTTAAGAGTTCTTGTATGTAGTACTGATAAAACTTTTGCTTTTATTTTACTATCAGGATCATGAATAAGTTCAAAATTCCAAAACTTTACTGTTTGATCACCACCACCACTTGCAATTCCTTTCTATATATAAAATTAATATCTAATTAAGTTATTTTTATCAATAAAGGCAAATGAATTCTTTTTTATTATTATTATTATTTACCAAATCAGGAAATAAAGTCACACTCCAAAGTTCTTTAGTATGAGCTGGTACTTCTTCTAAAATATCACCAGATGCAATGTCAATGATTAGCATTTTACCATCTTTTAATCCTACTATCAAATGTCGATCACCAGGTACAAAAGTGGCCGTTAAAGCATATCCACATTCTACAGTACGCAAACATGCCAAAGAAGGTCTAAAAAATATACAATAAATAAAATTAAATTAAATTAAAATATGTATAAAATGGTACTATATATAAAAATAAATAAATATATATATATATATATATATATATGTAAATATAAAATATAGCACCTATTCCATAATTTAACAGAATCACCACTTGCTGTGGCAAATGCTAAATTATCAGAACTAAAGCAGACAACTCGAACATTGGTACGATGTCCATGAGCTGCTATAGAACGTAAACATTTTACTTCAGCATCTTTTTCTTCTATAAGTAAAGAATATAAATCAATAGAATTATTATCGATTCCAATACAAACCTATAACAAACGTATATCATGATTAGTAATTTCTTAAAATACTAAAGAAGAGTAGAGAGATAAGTTAAATAATTATATAATATTAATTATAAAACTTACCCTGAGTTCACCACCTTTACCCATAATCATATCTAATCCTTTAGCTTTATTTGAAACTTTAATAGAAGGCAAACGTTTGATTTCATCCTTTAAAGTTGGTATATTAAGAGAATTAGTATTTACATCATTCTTATTCCTATAGAAAAAAATATTTTTTGTTATTTTTAATTTAACACTTTAATATGATCATTTTTCAGTTTTTGAAAACAGACCTATTTGCTTTCTTCCTTTCTTTTTTCAGTCTTTTCGTTACTTTTTCTTTTACTTTACTGTCTTGTAAAAAATGAAATAATTCTATTGTATTGTCTACTCCATGACAACCAATTATTGTCTTTGATGGATCAACTTCAAGAGAGACAATTCTTCCTTTACTACTTCTTAAAATACTTCCAACTTTTCCACATCTCAATGGATATTTTTGCTACAAATTTGTATATTTAAATATTAAATTATATATTTATGTATAGATTCATTTATTTTTTATAAAAGAAAATTGTATAAGCATACCATATCTGTGGTTTCGTCCTCGTCAATATTCAAAGTACTTAAATTAATATCATATTCAGTATTTTGTGCATCAACAAAACAGATCTTCCATACATGTAATTCATTATCATTACATCCAGTAATTAGATATTGATCATTTTTTGCTAATGTAAGACTCCAGACCTTAATGTTGATAATAAAGGAAACATTTTTTTATTATATATTTATTACTGATATTTTAATTGATAATTTAATTAAAGTATAATCAATATATACCTCTGATCTGTGACCTACGAGAGTTCTGAAATTATGTTCTGTATCTAAATCCCAAAATTTTACTAATGTATCTTTACTGGCGCTGATAATTATATTATGTTCAGACATAAATACAATTTTAGTTATTACATCTTTGTGTCCTGCTAGCCGACATATCCCTGTTTCTGCTACTATGTCCCAAATTATTATATCTGTATCCTGAAAGAATAGAGAGCATCAATATTTATAAAAATAGAATACATGATATATAAATATGAATATAATTTATTTCTTCTTTTGTATTACCTTAGATCCAGATGCTAATCTGTGGCCTAAATTATCATATGATAAGGATGTAACTTCAGAACGATGCCCAACAAATATACTAACATTTTCTCCAGATTTAAGATCAAATATCTTAACAGTACCATCCGCATAACCAACAGCAATGTTTTCTTTATTTGGTGAAGCAGCTAAACGTGTAACAATTATTTTTTCTCCAGTTAAAACTTGTACTTTCTCACCTAATCTTAGATCCCAAATAATTACATGTTCGCATGCTCCCACTGCTACGAATCTACCCTCTTGTCCTTGTAACGTTACAAAAATCACATTGCACCGGGGACTTACAATTATATTTACATTACCAGATGGAACGTATCTTAAATATTGTTTTGTTAAGCCCATTTTTTCATTCATTTTGTATTTTTATATTATCAATACTGATCGTATATCAATTTAAGGTTTATGCGTCATATAATAAGTGTTATTTTATTTGAACGGATAATACATGCTTTATATTTTGAGGTTAGATGCACACGTGCTTCGAAACGAGAATATCTTAACAATGGTGGTTTCGTTTACGACAAATATAAAATATATCGATTATTATAGATTATGAATTTTAAAATAAATATATAAATTAAAGGAACGATAATAATTAAATCATATATAATATGGTTTATACAAATTAGTCCAACTATAAATATAATCTAAATAAGAATTGGGAAAAATTTTTAAATAGTAATAGCAATAAAAGAAGTAGCTTATTAAAATGGTGGATACAGGACTTCCGTTTTGTATGAATAAAGAATATATAGGATACACTTTTATTAAAAAAAATTATTTTATTACACAAATCAACATATTAACGTATTCATTATTAAAGTATTATAGTATTAAAAATAATATTACGTATATAGTTAAATAATTTAGATCAAGGAAGAAAGAAAAGGGCAAAATGAATAACACATAGATCTCTAATCACAATTCTTTTTATTTATTATAAATGGATTGTAAAAAGTACATAATATCTGTATATATCCGTATACCATTTACGAAATTTTGCAGAATTATAGATTAATACTAACGCAGATATATGATAAAAAAGCATTCATAACAATCAAATGATTTGGATAAATAATAGTGAACAAAAGGCACTGGCAAGAATAATTTGTTTTTAATTATTTACAATATATATTTTAACAAACATTTATTACAAAGCGGTATCTAATTTATATTTTAATCAATATATTTTTGGATGCATGATATGTGTTGCTTAAGATTAAAAATTATATAATTTATTGTTCAAATTATTGATTGATAAATTAATAAACATTTTATGAAGGCCAATAGACAATAATAGTATTTTTTTCTTTTTATGTATTCATTTAAAATCCCTTGACATTCATAAATATTTAAATGTTAATTTAATTTGGAAGTTCAATATATTTACATAAATTAACAAAGCTTAAAAATTGGAAATCATAATTCATTCTAAATTATATAATATATTTACATTCTATAAAATATTATTACTAATAAGTCTTGTACAGTCATTTCTAGTTTGGTAGATCAGTGATAATACTGTTCCAACTGAAATGGATTAAAATACTCTTTAATGCAAACAAAACATGAGAAAACAGTCTGATTACTATCTTTTGAAATGGCATGAGAAGTATGGAAAAAGCACACTTATTCCAGTTATTATTATCTGTCTATCATTGTCTACAATAGTATCGAATTTATTTGGTCAGTAAAAAGTAATATAGAGAAAAATCTATCTATCCACTATTTTGTGGACGTGATTCAAATATTTGTTCTCCAATATGTACAGGTTGAGCTAGTGTATTTTGAAACCACATCATCCAGTTACTAAGATAATGACCTCCTATTTGATTATCTGGATTATTCTTTATCTGTGCATTGTTTAATTCTTCAAAATTACGAACGGTTTGAAGTTCTGTAAAACCGCTGTTTACCGAATGATTTCCATGCATTCTTACCTCTCTCTTTCTAAGAGCATCTTTTACTAACCTTCGTCTGCGTTCCTCTTCAGTTTCTACTGCAGATCTTGTGAATCTTATTTCTCGGGCTCTTAAAGCATCCTTCCGTAATCTTTCTTTCCTTTCTTCCTCCGTTTCCTTTGCATATTGATTTAATCTTGCCTCCCTCCTTTTAGCAGATTCTCTATTTAATCTTTCTCTACGTTGTTCCGGTGATTCACTGGCATATAAAGAAAGACGTTTGATTCTTCTTCTTTCTGCTTCACGATCTAATCGTTTTCTTCTATCATCTGGCGTTTCGTTATACAATCTATATTGTCTCTTTCTTGCTGCCTCGGCATCAAGCCGTTTTCTTCTTTGTTCTGGCGTTTCGTAATACATTCTCATTTCTCGTCTTTTGGCAGCTTCTCTTGCAAGTCTTTGTACTCTTTGCTCCTCACTTTCATTTTCATACAATTTTCTTCGTTTTTCTCTCATGCATTCAGCTTTTTTCCTCAATCTTTCCTCGTAATCATTCAACGTAGAAGATTTTAATTTTGTTCTCTTTTTCGTTGTATTATATTTCTTTGTTTCTTCTTTCGTCAAATTACCACCGTGATCCAATGTTTGATCCTTACATATGGCTATGGGTGTTATTGTAGCTTCAATGTCAGTGGGAATTTGTACTTCTTGTTTATCATTCTTCAAAACCTTCAATCGTAAATTCGTATCACCATTTACATCGCACAACCATTCTGTCATATAGATTCCATCAGAATCAGGTTTATGACTTGATTGTTTATTTTCCTTTTTTATATCAAGACTCAAACTGTCTAAAAATTGATTTGACGTAGCGACAGTTGATATATTATAGTTTGTTTCTGTGTCCTCTGATTGGGATTCAAAAACTTCAGAAGACTGATTAATTTGTTTTTTGATCTGATCATTTGTAGTGTCTGAATCTAATGTATCCAGACAAATGGAGTCTGTTAAAATGCTACCAATATTACAAGCTTCGCTAGATTGCATAGCATCCGTATTAGAATTGTTTGATTCTATATTTTTTCTATTTTCCCAATTGTTATCATTATCAATATTAAACTCTCTTTGTTTATAATTTTTATCATAACCTTTGGTTTCTTTTATTTCGATAGAACAAAAATGCTGTGCTGCAGCAATAATTTCGACGTCATTAAATTCAGTTTCACATTCATCATTTTCTTCCTTGACATATACCGAAATAAAGTCAATAGGACGATTTGTTATCTGTACATCTGTTTCACTAATTTCCATATCCTAAATAAACAAGATATAATACACCTAATATTAAACAAACTCTCATTATATATATACATATACATGTATATAAATACACATATATATACATATATATATATCTATGCGTGAAATCTTACAATATTATAAATCAATTATTATATTCTTATGAATATAATTGTGAATTATCCGTAATGGATAAAAAGAAAAATATTAATAACGATGAACTATTATAAAGCATAAACATTAAGAAATAATATTAATAATTGATGCATATTTCATTTGATATATAAAAAAAAAAAATAATTCGTTACCTGCTTATCGTCTGCTTGTAACAGCTGATTTCAGGATAGTCTTGAGATTAGAATGAAAAATTTCATTTTTATAATTTATAACGCTACTTCTTACATTTATGCAATTTTCAATTTTACCACCTATATATGTTAATGCTAATCGCATTGTGTGAATGTGGTTCCTTATCGCATTAAACTTTAATCAATAAATATTAGTTCAAATTCGTTTATATGCCGTACACACATTCAAGTCGTACTTCATTTCTGAAAATGGTAGGTGTACAACGTCACCTTGTGTATCATGTATTTCCATGCTTACACATGGCTATAGTAACGCGTATACTTGTAATGCTAGCATGATGTACTCGCAAGTAAAGTTAAATATCTATCACGTATGTGGTCTATCGTCTAACGTATAATAATAATTTCAGAAGTCTAATTTATTATATATGTTTTACCAGAGAATCGTGAAGTTTTCAATACGTAGATCGTATTTATTCCTCCAACATATGACGTTATTAATGACGTAACGATAAACTCTCTTTTAGAAAGCACTTGTGAACAGTTTTTAGAAGTAGGGAGTATATATCAGATTTTTAATAAAACTTTTTTTATGTGTAGGTAATCCTTCTTGCAGGTATCTGTTTATCGATTATTGGATATTCAGTGCCACCTAACGGAGAATCATACGAATTAATGTTAAAAAACAATAGTGACAATCGATAAATTATATCACAGAATTTTTCCAATTAATTTCTTATCATTTATATACATATTTACGATTTATAAATTAAATGGTTTTGATTTTTTAAAATTGCTCAAAATTTATCACTCGAGAAAATATATGATCTAATTCTTACGTATTATATCATATATCGTGTGCACATATATATACATATATATATATCTTTTCTCAGGTACGCATAAGCGAGCGTTACTTATTGAGAATGCGCCACTAAAATTAGTTTAGATATTTTCTCATCAGATGGCGAAAAATTCGATACTCGAAATATTACATCAAGTATTTCGAACTATGTATATCTAGGATTTGCACATATCGTATGTTTGAACTAATATTACTATATATAAAATTCATTTACATATAATCGAATTGCTAATTAATCGTAACACAAATTCTACATTAATAACTTTGTTTTCCTTATGTCCATATATCTAATTTCTTATCTATTAATTTAAACCTTTTTTAAAATTTATAAACATTAAAAATCATAATTAATCGAATGGAAGAAAATCAAATTCAAGATGGATTATACATATAATAAAAAGATTCGAAACAATTCGTAAAAGTTGCTTATTAATTTGTTATTTAAAATCAATGTTTTTTCTACCTATCTTTTTTCTTCTTCTTCCTCTTTTAAAAATAAACAAGAAAGAAAGAAAAAAAAAGGATATAATAAAAAGAAAGATATAATAAAAAAAGAAAAAAAGAAAAAAAGAAAAAAAGAAAAAAGAAAAAAAGATCAAAGCGTTTCCGTAATATATCGTAAGATAAATATGATTATTGATATTAAAAGCGATCGAGTGTGAAGGATTTCACGAGTGGAAGTCCCACGAAAAGCACAACGAGAAAGAAAGAATCCGGATCGTCGCGGAGGCACAACTTGATGTATGATAGCTTCAGAAATGGCTGTCGGCGCGAGAGCACGTTCCGATAAATCTCCCGGTTTTTTTTCAATCTTGGACGGTCTTGTCGTTCGCGTATAAACGTATCGTTTTCATAAATATTTATAATGATAGGGGAAGGGACGAGGACCAATTGGAACCGAAGTTTTACTACTCGTAGTGTTAGTGTAGCGTAACGTTGTCGTTGTCGATCGGAATCGTCACCAGTCCATCCACCATCGATGAACTCGAACTCTCTCATGAACTAAAAGTCTTTCCTTCACGATAATAAAGATATCCATTATATATCCGGTCGTGAGTTTGCCGAAGCGAATGTTTTCTTATATATCGATCTTCGTGTTTTCGTTTCTTCCCTTCTTGTCCTTCGACGATCACTCTCCCTTTACAATCTAACGAATACGAAACGGATGATCTTTAGTCTTTGAAACTCGCGCCGTCACGATTGTTTTTTCCATTTTTTTTTTTTTATTTTTTTTTCCTTTTCTTTTCTTTTTTTTCCTCGTATTTTTTTTTTTTTTCTTTTCAATATCCTTCCTTTTCCAAGATCCATCGATTTATTCTCTATGATTGACGCGATATCATCGTATACGTAATTCTTCTTCTTCTTCTTCTAAAACTTTTTTCTACTTTCATATCCAGAGATCCAAGAATTCCATCTTGGAATTTTAATTCAATGTAAATAAATACGTAAATTCATATTAAACGCATAAACAATATCGAGTAAGTTATTTAACGAATGAGGTGTAATAAATTGTTACGACTTGATACTGCAATAGGTTCTTTCTTTCTTTCCTTTTCTTTTGTTTTCTCCTCGCTTTCTTATTTCATTTTTCCTTTTCTTTTCTTTTTGTCTTTCAAACGTTATTTTCAGACTTTGGAATTCGAAACGTGCAATAATTATTCTACCGATGGCAGCCCGTTTACTCCTCAAAGGAATTTCGCTAATTTAATAGACAGAAGCAAGGAGAAAGACGTGTCATAAGAAGGATATATGTTATATACGGTAAGAGTTAACATGGAAACGACTGTCGGCATACAATCCGATTTGGTTCGCGGACTCACGACGAGCTATCATTGATGTCGATTACGATGCAGTCGATCGCCTCACCGAGAATGTTTTCTTATGCTGGGTGTCCCCGGACGACGAGGTCCATCCCCCTTTATTGGATTTAGTCTCTTAATGATTTTGTCAAGACAGAGGTAGAAGAACCTGCCAACGTTCTGTCTTATAAGCCGTCTCTGCATTTGGATTTGGCGCTATGATCATGGCTCGCTTAGTTGGCGCGGGAATCCTCGTAAATTATAAACATCTGCAAGATGCAATGAATCACCGCCGATAAATTTTCATTTTCCGTGTTCTCTGTTAACTTACAAGGAATCTTGAATGTAAACACGAGTAACGATTATCGAAACAAGATTTTATACATAGGTATATATATATATATATATGTATGTATGTCTAAATGAATACGTTAAAATTCTTTCAATGTTATTATAAAGTCATTCATTAGATATTATTTAGATTTATTTAAATAATCTTTAAGATGTCCGTACTACGTTTATAATTTTTCTCTCTAGTTTTTACAATAGCTATAAATTCGTCTGTCTCGCAAAATACGAGTTTCACTCTTTTTTCGAATTCGAATGAAATTCTAATAGTTCCAAGAAGGACCGTCTTCGATCATACACCATTAATTATCAACACGATGCATAACGATTATCTTTTTCTTGATCCATGGACTGCCGAAAGCGTACGTTCGAGCCACGAGCGGTGGGATTCTGACCACTCTGACCGACGTCAACTCTAAATGGAAATGTCTTAATTATCAGAGCACGTAGTAACCGTGCGCGCGGGCGCGCGCGCGCGCCATGAGCAAAAACAAACCCCGTCGTTCGTCGTCCCGCTTCGCGATTATCGAACATCGACCGCAATGCGCCGTAAGATGAGAGAAACGAAGAAGGAGGACGGTAGAATGATCATCTCTGAATCGGACCTTACATTCGCATTCTCTTACTCCGAATTTGGGTTCCTCGAAATGATGGTTAAGAGAGATTAAACAATTTGCAAATTTATCTTATCCGAATGTATAAATGTTTAACAATATTTAGAAATTTATACGATATGATTCGTAATATGATTCATTATAGATTGATATTTAAATAATGAGATAATGAAAAATAACGACAACGAGATAATGAAATTTATAATGATAATTATAATGATTTATAATTTTAATAATTTATAATTTATAATGATAATCAAAGAAGAAAATGTTATTTAATGTTATTTATATGAAATTGAAATGATTAATCGTTAAAAATTAATGATAATATATCGTTACAATATATTATATTTTATTTTAGAAAATGATTAGAAAGATAAAATTTATATTTATATTTATACATTATTTATAGTAAATTAGGAAAATTATATGAAAATTAATTTTTGACAATGATTGAAAGTAACATTGCGATGGAAAAGGACAAAAAACTTTTACGCTTTATCCATTTCGCTTCGCATTTTTCTCGTTTTTTTTCTGAAGCTAAAATTTTATCGATGTTAACTATTAAAGCTATACTATCCCTTAATTACATTAAATCTTCAGCATTAATAGTAGTAGTAGTAGTAAGCTTAAATTTTTTCAAGCGTCTATATTAAAAATATATCACTTATAGTAGTTTAAAAAAATTCCGTATCAACTGTTATGAATTATATATACATACATATGTATATCATTATAATTAAATCAAAAAAGAGTATCTAAGTCGTAAGAATTTTAAGTTATTTTCGAAGACAAGAAAAAATTTGAGTCTGATGCGTTGTCTTTGTCTTTATAATCGCGTGCATGTCGCGACATTGGCTCATCTGAATTTCTAACAACGCTAATCTCGGTAGTTGGTAACTCAGTGATTAGAGGAGGCACCTAGCGTGAGGCAAAAGTGAGATTGAATAGAACGCGGGACAGGGGAACACTGTCGTGCCGTTGAAAAGAATTTTAAGAAAAGAAGTGTCGGACCTGATCGTCGCACGTCCTCACTTTTTGTTTTCCGCTTAAATTATTTACTTCCTTTTTTTGAGAGAGCCCTCAGCACGTTTTCTTTTATACCGTTTGCACTTTCTCACTGGGGCACAATGCCCATGATATTAGAAGGTAATAACAGCGGGTTTCTCGTCTCGTCTCGTCTTCTCTTGAACCAACCCCCGTTCTTCGTCACGATGAAGCTCTCTCTCTCTCTCTCCTTCTCTATGTTTGGTACATCCTATTCTCGTTTCTTCGACTTTGATCGCACGTTGTTCTTCTTTCTCTCCCTCCCCCTCTTCCTCCTTCTCTTCTTAGGCGATTCCTTTTTTTTTTTATCCCTTTTTGAGCGTCTGGACTGCGGTTTCAGTCTCTTCTTCTTCTTCTTCTGTTGCTTTCTAAAAAGCTCTACCATGGTTGTTCAACCGATAATTTTCAATACGCACGAGCGCCGAATTTATATAATTTACGGTCCTCCACATGTGTATACCTATATTCTATTTAATTTAACGCCAGTGTTACATAAATCTTTATTATTATTATTATTATTCATTATGATTAGTGCATTGTCGTCATTGAATGAATTCATCATTGAATGAAATTATATGTTTAAATATAAAATTTCACGAAGATAAAAATATTCTAAGTTCTATTAAACATTGAAATAATTGATAAAAATTTATTATACAGATTTTAAATAAATAATTTATTTTCACTTCGTCAAATTTTCCTGAAAAAATATTTAAAAGATGATCATCGATTTAGATATAATTTACGATTACTAAATCTTAATATATTTGTCAAATTCGAATCTATCTTAATTCTATATAAATGAATTCGAAGTGTTTACAACGGGAAAGACGTGTTAGAGGTAAGATAATTATTTGTTTCGGGTGATCGTATAGCTCGAAATGCCTTCTCGAAGATTCCACGCGAACCTACAGTAGACATACATACATACCTACCGTTCTCCAAATTATGTGGCGAAGCTAACAATGCTACTTTGAAGCAGAATCGTGTTTTATTAGACTCTTTTTCATTGACTATACCGAGGGCACATCAATGATCCTCTTTCAACTTTGTTCTGTTTCCAGCTTATAGTATATTGTATACATGCGTGTGTGTGTGTGTGTATATATATATGCATAATATATTTATATAATGTATATACTTATGATATATATGTTATAAAAATAGATATATGTATATGTATGTATGTATGTATGTATGTATGTATGTATGTATGTATGTATGTATGTATGTATGTATGTATGTATGTATGTATGTATGTATGTATGTATGTATGTATGTATGTATGTATGTATGTATGTATGTATGTATGTATGTATGTATGTATGTATGTATGTACGTATGTAAATATAAATACGATATTCGTATAAAAAATCTTTTTATTATCTCACATGGTCTTTAACGAGAGACATTTTGTATCGTAGAGAAGATCAAATTGGTAATTAGGCGAACGCATCGCTACATTTCAATTTCTCACCCTAACATCGATGACGATGCAAAAAGGCACGAGCCACGAGAGTCGATGTACGAGACAGGAGAAGAAGATCCGGTTCGTGTATTGAGATAAAAAGAAAGGGAAATATAGACGAAGAAAGAAAGAGAAAGATAGACGAAGGAAGAAAATAAGAGAAACAGAAAGAGAGAGAGAGAGAGAGAGAGAAGAGGGGAGGAGAGAAATTTTTCTACGAGAAGAGTTCTCAAGTTTATCGTCAATATTCCTTCGTTGTCTAACTTTTCCGAATAGTTTTGGAATTTTAATTGCTCGTTGAAAAGGATGACCTTCATTTTTCTTTTTTTTTTCTTTTTTTTTTTTTTTAACCATATTCTCATCGAAAGAGATTTTCCCGTCGAATAATGCCAAGGTTATTCCAATAGCGGAGCATACTCTATCTCTCTCTCTCTCTCACTCTCTCTCTCTCTCGCTCTTTCTAACATACATGACGTCTACACTTACACGTATAAAATACACATACGTAGAATGTATCCCTATCGTGGAATCCGCGAGTGGCGCTGACCGGCCTCCGCAAGAAAGATAATACGCCCTCCGAACATTTCAGATTCCAGCCGTACCGAAGAATAAGATTCCCTCTTCGCGGCTGCCTTTCCCTCTCTCTTTCCATCTATCTCTCTCTGTCTCTCTCTCTCTTTCTCTCTCTCACTCACTTTCGTTCCCCTTTACTTTATCTCCCTTTCTCTTTTTCTTCCTCTTCTCGCAGCCCTTGGGTTCCTTTACTTGAGGGATAATTATGTTCGAGACCCTTATTCGATCCTCTCCGTAAACGTATCGAATTCTCCGTTTTATCTCCCCCCTCCCCTTCACTACCTCCCCTTCCCCCAATCCCTTCCCACCCTCTTTTCCTGTCTCTCTCTCTCTCTCTCTTTCTCTCTCTCTCTCTCTCTCTCTCTCTCTCTCTCTCTTTCTACCTTATCTTTGTCTCTTTCTTGTTCTAATCACATACACGTTGACTTTGATTTTTTGCCAATTTTCTTTTGACATACGTCGGATCATTGTGAAAAGAAAATTCTGAACAAAAATTTAATAGAGTGTCTCTTATTTTCTTTTCAAGTTCATTCGATTAATTTGTTTCAATGTCGTATAGATAATGAAAAACATGATTTTATTAATAATCTTTAGAAATAATATATATGAATTATCGTGCGCAATTATATTTGATTTCTTTTTGTTGTTGTCGTTGTTCTCGTTGTCGTTGTTGTTGTTGTCGTTGTTGTTATTGTTCTATCATTTAAACGAATTAATTTGAATTAATTTGATTAGAATTAATTTGAAATTATAATTAATTTAAATCAATTAAAATTTCAAATTAATTTGATTAGAATTAATTTGAATGAATTAAAATTTCAAATTAATTTGATTAGAATTAATTTGAATGAATTAAAATTTCAAATTAATTTGATTATAATAAATTTGAATGAATTAAAATTTAAATTAATTTGATTATAATAAATTTGAATGAATTAAAATTGAAATTAATTTGATTATAATTAATTTGAAATTATAATTAATTTAAATCAAATTAATTATTTCAAATTAATTTGAAATAATTAATTTGAAATTGATTTGAAATAAAATAGAACTTTTCGAAATATCTATATTTGAAATAATATTTGTCTTTGCAATCGTTGATCTCTTTTTGATTTCTTTAAGAAGAGGTGATGGGAGGTCATTCGACAATTACATCGGAGAACAATTACAGGTTGGCACGTCCTCCACAGTGCCATCCTTGCTTTTTCTTGCACTGAGATTCCGAACGAACGAACGAACGAACGAACGAACGAACGAACGAATGAACGTGCAGAAGAGCTCTTTTTGAGAACAGAACGATTCGAGTTTCACGTTCCAGTGAACGTTTATTGAAAATTAAAAGAAATTCATCTTGGTCGTTTCGAATGAAAATTTGCTTGTTAAATCGTTACGATTATTCTTAGAAGAGTCATATATTTTATGAAAGAAAAGAAGAGAGAAAGAGAAAGAGTTCGGGAAACGCTTGTCCAGATAGAATAGAGACAAATAAAGAAAGGAAAGGAAAGGAAAGAAAGAAAGAAAGGAGAGGCAAAAAGGGATCAAAAGGATCTGGTAAATGCAATCTGCCACGAGATTACGCCGACGTAGTTATAATTCGATGCGACGCAGCAATAAAAGAGTATTACGGCGCCGTACTCGGCCGTAATTTCCGCGGAAAGATGGAATTCCAAGTGTGTGAACTCCTTCTTGAGATTTCTTCTTACGATTCGACACGATCAAACGAATAGATTCAGTTTGTTCTGAGCCATCGCGTTCCACTCTACATTCAGTAGAATAAATTCTTTTTTGATTTCTTTGATCTTTTTATTCGAATAAAACAAGGAACTCGATGGACTGAGAGTGCAATGAAATTTGACCCTTAATAATGGAACCAGCGATTTGTTTACAAAGAAAAAAAAGAGAAAAAAACGGAGATCTCACCCTCAAAGAAACAAAAAAAAAGAGAAGAAGAAGAAGAAGAAAAAAAGGGGGGAGGGGGTGAAAAAAAGCGTAAACAAACTGTACGCTATTTCGCAAACAACAAATCAAGTCGACACCTTACGGCGGCCCGGTAATCAGCTAATTCCCGATAACAACTTAATTCGGGCCTCCGTGGGCCCGATCAAACAAAGTATAACCACTTAATTCACCTAATAAGCGGTGTTGCAAGCGAGGGATACGGCAATCCACTATGGTGGTGCGAAACTCTTGACATGGCTTTACAAATATGTTGGCGTAGCTGTCTCGTTGTATATATATATTTATATATTTATATATATATATATATATATAGAGCTATATATACCTATATAAATATATCTATATATATCGATCATACTCGATCGATTCCTCCGGTCATTAGAGGGTAATGATCATTACCGTGCACGGCATATGCGCCCTATCGAAACAACAAAATTCGTATTATTTTGCTTCTACATATGTCTTCTAAAGTTGTTTTGTAATCATTGGGTATTATCATTATTTTTCCTTGAAAGGACACAAAATATGTATGTATCATTGATCGATGCCACGATGCCATTTGTAATTTTCAATGATAATCATTCTATTAAAAATTCATTATTATAAGATCGAAAAAATTTGGTTTAGTCGTCTGTAAAAATTGAACGAAATTCATAAGAACTTATCTCGATTCTGTAGACTGCAGAAAGAGAAAGAAACAGTGAGTGAGTGAGTGAGTGAGTGAGTGAGTGAGTGAGAGAGAGAGAGAGAGAGAGAGTAGTAACGAGTCGAGATGGTTGTGCATCGCTCGCGGTGCCACTTCAAAGCGGGAATCCCGCGCAATCAGTCCCTCCTATCCTCTGCTACTTGCTTGAAAAACCGAGCGAGGTGCTGAGTCCTCCTCCTCTCTCTCTCTCTCTCTCTCTCACTCTTTCTTTTTCTCTCTTTCTCTCTCTCTCTCTCTCTCTCTTTGCTACCTTTCGCAGTCACCGTTGCGTACCTTCTCGCTTCGTCTTTTCCCTTTGAGATCAGCAAGTACTTTCACAACTCCTAACATCTCTCTATCTCTATCTCTATCTCTCTCTCTTTCTCTCTCTCTCTCTCTCTCTCTCTCTCTCTCTCTCTCTCTTTCCCTCTCCCTCTTCCTCTCTTTCTTTCCCTTTTTTAAATTCATTGACCTTTGCCTCTTTACTTGTGGTTTTGAATAATCGATTCATCGATCGATTTTCTAATCAATTTAAATCTTTTTAAATCAAAATGTTAGAAATCGTTAATCTTTTTCCTCATCTTCCTCTCTCTTTCACTCTCTCACTCTCACTCTCTGTCTCTTTTTCTCTCTCTCTTTCTCTGTTTATCTTTCTCTCTCTCTCTCTCTCTCTCTCTCTCTCCCTCTCCCTCTTTCTTTTTTTTTTTGCTTCTCTAATTGATTTGTTTCTCATCTAGAACATTCATCTGCTTTTCATTGATTTATATTATCAAGTTGTTTCATTAAATTTTCCTCATTTGAATGTATCATAGACGACCTGTTTCATAAAATCCGTCCGACAGATCTATCGATCTCTTTGGATTTCTGAATGATTTATCATCTATCCTTATCCCCTCGTTGAATCGTTTCATGAGTCAAAATATGTTTCTTCTTTAACTAAAAGCTTGTCTCGAACGTTTTATCGAATGATCGTCATTGTATAAGAAAATATTTTCTTTATAGTGAGTGCTGATAATTACGATGAAACGTGACATTGCCGATGATGATGATGATGATGATGATGATGATGATGATGATGATAATGATGGTGATGGTGATGGTCACGTTAAACGAGGGTCGGTGAGCATTGCTTTACAATTAGTATGCATAAGGTTCCGTTTTATACTTCTCTTTCTTTCTATCATATATATCGTGAAGACACGTGGAGTAGTCATCTTCCACGATTCCATCTTTTTAGCTCGTTAGATCGCGAATAAATCGGTGAGGTCGACGTTGAGGTCGGGTTATATAGTCGGTGATAGGAGGTCAGCTAACGCTGATTCACTATTACCGAGGATATGGACGTCGCTTCTGGGTGGTAATTAGCTCCAATCCTGGTAACAACGTCGTATATCTCGTGGGAATTTTTACGCGGCTCAAACGGCTCGACGTGGCGGTCTCTCTGTTCATTATTTTTATGCTACTTCTCTCTCTCTCTCTCTCTCTCCCCACTTTCTACTCGTCTCTACCTTCTTCCCTTCTCTTAACCGGTCTGGCACCCTCTCGCTTTCCACATAGCTTCGCTTATGATTTAAAAGGGTGTTAAAATCTTCCTCCACGTGCAGTTTCTACTCCTTCGTCATTTTTGTGTATCCTAAGATGACGCAATACGAAATCATTTATATTACAAGACAGAGAGACAGAGAGACAGAGAGAGAGAGAGAGAGAGAGAGAGAGAGAGAGAGAGAGAGAGAGAGAGAGAGAGAGAGAGAGAGAGGTGTTATCTTCCGTTGTTCAATATAAATCAGTTAGTATTTCTAAGTGATATAATTATTAGATTTATTGATTTTAATTTTCATTTGAAATTATTTTAATTAAGAAATATTTAATCCACTTAACATCCATTAAGGAATGTTTAATCGATTTTCTATAAAAAAATCTATGCATAAATTGCGTTAATACTTCTGTTATAATTGTTTTTTTTTTATTTAGATAAAAGATCATAAAAGATACAGATCATAATTTTACATCATACATATAAAATATACTCGTATGTTTTTAGTCTTTAAAATGTTACAAAAGAAATTGTACGATAAAATAGTGAAAAAAAAGAAGAAAAAAAAATAGAATGCTTGTCATTTGACCTGTTAATATAAGAAACTTCGTTATACGAATTATTTCCTACGAGACATTGTTTCTCTCTTGATTATAAATTATAAATAAATACGATGATTAATTTACAAACTTAACATGTATATAAGATTAGTTACTTATATGCAAAAAAAAAAAAGAAAAAAGAAAAAAGAAAAAAGAAAAAAGAAAAAAGAAAAGAAGAAAAGATTCAATTGTCTATCGTAGAATTAGGTCGAATCATTTTTTTTTCTTTTCTTTTCTTTTGTTCTTCTTTTTTATTTGTTCTTCTTTTTTATTTGTACAAAAAAGGGAAAAGCAGTTTCGTAAAAGGGTCGATCTCATCGGAAATCGCAAAATTAAAGTCCTCACGTATTTCGTGAAGAAAGAGAAGGAGTCCTGGGAACGGAAGGCGGGATGTACGCGTGGATCTCGCGTGAGATGGAAGGTCGAGAAGATGAAAGGAAGTCAGAAGGAAGGAAACGTGGGAGGATTTTGTCGTGAGGTGGGAGTAAAAAAAAGAAAAAAGAAAATATGGGGTATCGTCGTTGGGAAAAGGGACGTTGAAGAAAGAAAGAAAGAAAGAAAGAAAGAAAGAAAGAAAGAAAGAAAAAGAAATGAAAGGAAACAAAAAAAGAAAAGAGAAAGAAAGAGGAAGAAGAAGAAGAAGAAGAAGAAGAAGAAGAAGAAGAAGAAGTGGAAAGAAAAGAGTTACGATGATGTTCCATATGTCCGGTGTTGATGGTGATAGTGAGAGAGACGTAACAGGTGCTTAATTATTAAGATGCCGATCATTGAATATTAAGCCTTTAAATGGGAGGGTGTTGTTCACATCATCATTATAGATTCTTCGAGAGGGAATGATCTCTCAATATAGTGAACTTCCTCAAGGTTGCGCACACGCTTCATCTATTTTTTTCTCTTTATCCTTTCATCAGTTTTTTTTTTCTTTTCCTTTTCTTTCCAGCCATATTTTTATACCTGATCACAGCTACCGTCTAGTATATCTTAATAGCTTTGTTTTTTTTTTTTTTTTTTTTTTTTTTTTAAGAACTGAGGATGTATCAGGTAGAGCAGAGAAATCGACGATCTTATTGATTATTAATGTTAAAAAAAACAATATTTTCATATTCTCAAATTCCTATCTGTATTTTTATGAATAATCCTATATATAATTTTTATGAATAAATGGTTATATCATATAGGTATATATATATATATATATATATATGTAACATATATATGCGTGCGTGCGCGCTTGTGTGTGTGTGTGTGTGTGTGTGTGTGTATTTGTGTATTTGTGTTTGTGTAATTCGATAGATATTATTACGTGGAAAATTGGCACGATCTCGGACAAAATTAATAAAACTCCAGTAACTCTCTTATCAATACATTGTCGCATTGGACTATGTCGATGAGATCGTTCGATTCGTTAATCGTTTGTATGCACGTCTTCGTCTTAGATTCGCGCATCGTCATGACGTACGATTGGCGGTTGGTGGTTCACGATCGTGTTTAGAATGACTCATTGGAAAGCTTTCACGATAGTTCTTCCCATTCTAGAGACTCAATTCTCATTTTTCTCTATTTCCGAAAAAGGGAGCTCTCCAAGAGAAAAGAGAGATACAGAGAGAGAGAGAGAGAGAGAGAGAGAGAGAGAGAGAGAAAGAGACGAATACGTCTTTACCAGAGCTGTGTTAGATAAGCGTATCGACGCGAATGCATTCGACATAATGAACTTCCTACTTCTTCAAATGACAAAAGAGCAGAGACTTCAGGACGTTGAAATTGATGTGATTCTTCTTATTCTTCTTCTTCTTCTTCTTCTTCTTCTTCTTCTTCCTTTTCTTGGCTGATTTCGACGATCGAGAATTATCGCTACCGTCTTATTCTAAGCCGTGAATATCTTTTTTTCTCTTCTGTGAAAATTGGTCTTGTAAAAGGACCACCTAGTCACTGGGATGAAAATGGAAATGAATTTTTCTCTTTCTTTCTTTTTTTCGTTTTTGTTTCTTTTTTTTTCCCCTCCCCAACCCTCAACCCCCAACCCCCAACCCCCACCCACATCCCCTCGGGATAAGAAATAAAGAATAGAAAATGTATAAGAAAAGAAACGTTGGTGGTAATGATTCAAGTCATAAGATTGAATGAATACAATTTTCTATGGTTATTATAATTAATAATAGATAATTGCTTTAATAAAAGTCTTAGTCTTTTTATATATTTATCTTATATATATATATATATATATATAAGATTTATATATATATATATATATATATATATATATATATATAAGATAACAGTAGAGATTGTGATAACAGGTGTTATTGTTCGTTTTGCTCTCTCTCTCTTTCTTTCTCTAATCGGTCGTGCTTAACGAAGCATTCTTCGGTATCCATTATTTTGAATAAATTTCTTAAAAGAAAAAAAAAAATGGAAAAAAAAGAAAGAAAAAAAGAAAAAAAAAATAAGAAAAGAAAGAATTGAGTCGGATTGAAAATTCCATTCGGTTATTTGCAAAAGTACCGTTCACTAGGTTCATTGACAGATCATTGACTGAACGTACATCGTGTCGTTGTCAATGTATCTTCATCATAAATCATATTGCGGGGATCAAGGACGAGAGGATCTCTTACGAATGGACAGTTAGTCAAATCGTCAAAGAGACGCCGAAGGGAAAAATTTAATAAGTTGTAAATTAAAAGTTACCTTTTAACTGTCGTTACCTTATATGGAATCTTGCGTTTGCGTTACGATGTTTTAATTGTTTGCGACGCACGTACATTTCCCGTGTTCGAAGATCTATAGATCGTTTTCCAATCATGCAAGGAAAAGGTGTGAAATTGCATTGGGAAACGTTTCTTTCTTAGTTCTTAAACATTGCTGCCGTGTTGTTTAATAATAAAATGAGATATACGATATGGGGCTGTTGAACTAACGAGAAAAAAAAAAAAAAAAAAAAAAGAGAAAAGAAAAAGGGGGAAAAATATCAGAAAGACAAAGTATGTCTTGAGTTGTTAAACGAATAATAATAGTTAAGTGAAAAGATAAGAAAAAAGAAAGAAAAAGAGAAAAAAAATAAGAAGAAAACAAGAATCTTTCTAAAACGATATTCTCTAAACTATACGAAAACAAGTTGGCAGCCGTGTTGAGGCGATTTGGCCAGCGGCAAGACGTAAAGTAAGAAGAAAAGAAAATCAGCTTGGCGATCCCGAAATCTTCACGGCCGTATTGTGACTTAATTCGTCTTCGCGGCACTTCCGCGATGGGTGGTCGTTCTCCCTCTCTCTCTCTCTCCCTCCCTCCCTCCCTCTCTCTCTCTCTCTTTCTCTCTTTCTTTTTCTCCTTCTTCCTCTTTCTTTCTCTGCATCTTCCATCTGAACGTACCCCGTTGAGAGAGATACATCTCGACTTACAAAGAAAAGTGGATCGTTCGTTCATAAATCACTCGACGTTAGATGTACTCGTTAAATTGGAATATCTCAATTTGGTGTAATATTACGTTAGGTCATTAAGGATCACTGATGCGATTAGACCAATAAAAATGATGGCGTTGATCGTGCTAGAATCTCTGTTTTCGAGCGAGACTACTCCGACATTTCTCGTGGCACCTACCACGCGAGCAATTTGTTTCTCGCACGTGCTCGTCGTAACCCCTTCTTCTTCTTCTTCTTCTTCTTCTTCTTCTTCTTCTTCCTCCTCATCTTCCTTCTCCTTCTCCTCTAGTAGACCTTATCCCTATTCCAGTGGTTCTCAATCATCGAGTTTCATTCAACGTTTCTATTCATTTTTCGTTAACATTATAAACGATTTGACCGCGTGAAAATAGCCAAACTTTTTATACCCTGTGTTCTCTACGATCGAAATTCTTCTTACATTCGATCCTTACATGGACATTGTATATCCACGTGGGCGGTAAAAGGTCGGCATAGATTTCTTTTAGGACAATTTATACGGTTCCCATTACAAAGGTTCGATTAGACAATAACAAATCTCTTGGTAGAGTGAGAAATAATCTCTTCACGAACCCCGTTATTCACGAACACCTACCAGGGTTTTATTAATGGCCGATCGATTCTTTTTTCAAAATTTCGCGTGAAATATCTTCCTCATTGATACCTCCTTCTTTTTCTTTTCTTTTCTTTTTTTCTTCTTCTTCTTCTTCTTCTTCTTTTTCCTTTTTTTTTTTCCCCATTTCCCCCACCCCCACCCCCTCCATCTTTCGACGTCTTCCTCAATTTTCTATCGTAAGTTTCGTGATGACTCGCATCCCTTTAGATATCCCATATGCCCCTTTACTCTTACCGATCATCCTATTTCGAAAAGGATATATGCTTCAGGAAAGGATCTTCCAGGACACTTTTATATCTCACAATGAATACGAAGTTTGAATCAGATTTGATTTCATTAAAAACATTCGATCGAATTAACGGTATTAAAGGTAAATCATTTTGACGTTGTCTTGGAAAATCGATTTTTAGATATCATTTTGAAACTATCATATCGTGATCGATCACACGCAGCCACGAACAATAATACGAAAGATGTTCTCGATTCTATTGCAACCCTCCAATATAATAAAACGATGTCGTATCCTTCTTAATCGTTTTCTCTTAGATTCAATCGAAATTTTGAACAGCTGTTTCGTTTCTCTTAACGTTAGATTACTTTCCAAGAAGAACATTGGAAAATTTGTAATTTTGTATCTTTAAATCACTACGTGAGAGAATCTTTTGCCTCTTTCACGATACACTTCGTCCTTTCTTTTCGTTTCTTTTCTGACGACAAAAAAAAAAAAAAAAAAGAAGAAAAAGGAAAAAAAAAGAAAAAATAAAAAAATAAAAGAATAAAAAAATAAAAAAATAAAAAGGATTCGCAAGAGAGCGAGGTCAGTATCGGAAACATCGACTGGTTCCTTGATTCGAAAAGAGAGACCAGCAGGTAAATCGAGGATAAAGCTACACCTTCAGATTTATTTCTTTTTCTTTTTCTTTGTCTTTTTCTTTTTTTTCCTTCGTTTCGGTATGAAAGCTCTAATTTTCTCCGAGCCGCGTCGTTTCTTCTTCTTCTTTTTTTTTTTTCTTTCTTTCTTTCTTTGTCTTCTTTCCTCCTTTTCTTTCTTTGTTTCTCTCTTTCTCTTTGTTTTTTTTCCTTTTTTTTTTTTTTTTTTCTTTTTAGTCAAATTTGTTACCGAAGCATCACTACCAACACCATTACCATCATCATCGTCGTCGTTAACCCGCAGGGGGTATACAAGTTCGATATATGCGACCGTGACTTTTAAGATCGGCGTCGTCATGCATTGAGTTCGGTACTCTCGGTGTATAATCAGGACCTTTCTTTTCGCCCTGTGTACCCTGTACTTTAAATGCAGGTAACGCGTGCGCGCGCGCGTCGATGCGACATACGCGGGCCCAAGCATTGTAAAGAACGGACACATCGGAAGGGGAAAGGATCACCGTGGATCGTCGGGATGTTTTTCATTTTTGCGGAAGTCCACGCTTTTGGAAGAAAAATGTACTCGTATATTTTTAGACTACGTGTGTGTGTGTGTGTGTGTGTGTGTGTATGTGAGAGAGAGACAGAGGGGGTGGGGGATTATCGCATGCATACAAAGTGATTCAGAAAATTGAAATAACTTTATAACATCGCTTTATTAAATTAACTTTAAGAAATTTTCAAATTCTTCTATTATATAATCTTTTTCACTTTTTTTTTTTATTCTCTCTCTCTCTCTCTCTCTCTCTCTCTCTCTTTTTACTCTTTTCTTTTTTATTTTTATTTTTTTTTTTTTTTATACAATCCTCGTTAGAAATGTTTCATACTTTTAGGATTTTGATTTTTAAATGATTATGATTCAATTATCAAAAATATAATTTTAATGAAAACTTTTCTATAAGGAATGTAAAAATTACGAAATGATAATTATATTAGATTCTTTTTTATCTATAAATCTATTTACCTACCTCATAATCATCCTTTATAATTAATTATAATCCTACTGAATTACGTGAGGAAGATTTAAAGCAGGGATGGTCAACCTCAATGATTTTCATTAGGGGTGCTCAACCTCAATGATATTCATTCAGGTTCGATGCTGCGGGATCGATCGATTTCCGGGACAGCTCATAATTATTCGTATCCTTCCTCTGTTCATTCTACTTCTACGGATAACATTGTTGTATTCACTCATTCATCCCTGAATGAGGGAGGAGTTATGAAGAAATGAGGAAAAGGCACGCATTTCCGTTTACGCAATATCCTTCCGGTAGCGGAAGTTTTACCGCTTTCATTATTATCTCTCTCTCTCTCTTTCTCTCTCTTTCTCTCTCTCTCTCTCTCTCTCTCTATGCCAGACTGGACCGCAGTGTTTCTTTGCGGTGTGACACGCACTGTCTATATGGTACGACTGCGAAGAAACGTCCATCCTTTTCACTTTTTTTTCTTCTTTCTTTTTATTTTTCAATAAGACATACTCTTTCTCTGTTTGCTTTTCATGTATTACGATGTTTTCAGACATACATATATATAAATATATATATATATATATATATATATATATATTTTACTAATAAGTAATGTTGGAAACAATACATGTATTTTTTATTCAAAATTCCGAGAGTACTTATTTTCAAGCAAAATAGTATATCATATATATATATATATATATATATATATATGTGTGTACAATGTAATATATTCTTTATTTAGATACAATAATATCGATAATTTCGTAATTCGGATTAAATCAGATACATTGTATTTTAATATATACGTAGATGTTATGGAACTATTTATAATATATGTATTTAAATAATTCGTTCCCTTTACTTCTTTGTTGGGATATCATTCTTACGTAACAATTTTGAAAACGGTGAAATAAATAACTAGCTAAGGAGTAAGAAGAATCTCGTTAACTGGTTCCTCGGCAAAAAGATTCTCGACAGTAAAATGTCCTTCAGAAAAGTCAAAATTACAATTACTTTCTTTCTCTCTCTCTCTCTCTCTCTCTCTCTTTCTCTCTTTCTATCTCTTTCTTTCTTTCTTTCTATCTTTTGAGAGAGAAAGAGAGAGATATATGGAAAGATAGAGAGAGTGAGAGAGAAAAATGACAAGCGTTCATTGTATCGAAGCGGGGACTGATAAATTAGCGTGTTTCGAATATATAGACGGGAGACAAGAGCGGATCACTCCATCTGTACGTGACACGTGATTGATCGTCATTATTTATGAAATGTGCCGCGACTGCCTGGAGTGTGAATATTAATAAGTTTTTGAAATTTCTGACTTCAACGGCGGTAAGTCGATTCGAGCGAGGGAAACGCATTATTTGTATAACGAGCCAATTAGAACAAGAGATATCCCGTTTGCTTGTTATTCCGTCTCTTTTTTTTTTCACGAAGAAAAGTACGTGCACGAAGGTGTCGAGTGATATTCCAAGAAAATGTTCATACTTTATATATAAGATCCACAGATCTGAAACTTTACGATCTCATTTTGGATATATCTATAATATAAATCGATTTATCGATCATGCGAAAAAATAACGGGTACGTTTCTCAATTGTCATTCGAATTAATAATTGAAAGATCGAACAAAAATATCGTAGCACGGTATTATTGATCTTATTATTAATAAAAGAAAAAAAAAATATATATATATATATATACGGTTATATGAATAAATTCTTTAAATCATACATACTGTCAAAATATCCGAATATAATTATTAAAGATCCTTTTCATAATATATGTACACGTTTGAAAATTAGAATTTTTTAATTAACACATCGAGAAACTTCCTCTATCAGTCACCTGTCTTAAAATAATCTTTTAAGATAAAGTACAATGACCCAATCGATTCTCAAAAGAATAATACGAGCATCAATAGCTAATTATATGCTTAATTAATGATTATTATAGATACATAGAGTAATCTTTCTTGTGGTGAAAAGGTAAAAAAAAAAGAAAAAAGAAAAAAAAAAGAAGAAAAAGAAAATCCAAAAAAAAAAATCCGTAAGAAGTATCAAAAGAGAATTGTTCGTGAAAGAACAACCGGTCCTAAGTCCAGTGCCGTATGAAATGCGTCATTGGAAATCTGACGTTTACTAATCTCTATAGCTTACCCTGCGAAATCGCGATAAATCTCGCATTATCCAGTGCGTATCTATCGCTTGGCATGATATCCCGCTAGAGCGGCGGTTAACGTTCGAACGGGAAGAGAGGGAGATTCTCGAGCTAGATATATGCGGAAATGCTTGACTTATGAACTTTCTCTCTTTCTCTCTCTCCTTTCTCTTTCCTTTCTCTCTTTTTAGACTTTAGTCCGTTCTAGCTGCTCGCAGCGTGGTACATACGTTAGGAAACTACGAGCGATGGGAGTTAGTCGTACAGCCCTGAATGGAGAGAAAGAGAAAGAGAAAGAGAGAAAGAGAAAGAGAGAGAGAGGGAGAGAAAAGAAACTTAGCTTAGGACCTGCTTGGTAAATTCACTGTGCACGAAGCTTTTCGTTTCCCGGATCATTGCCAAGGTGAAATCATTCCTTCTTCGTGCGTGACTATATCGTGACGAGAGCGAGATATGATTAATGATCGTTCGACGATAGTTGTTGTGTGAATAGTTCGACAATAACTGAGAGAAAGATATATACATATACATATATATATATATATATATATATATATATATATGTATATATGTATAAAGATATTTATATGTAAGTATATTTATTATTTGTGGGATCATCGCCACCGGTGATTTCAACGCCTGGCTACCGTCGATCGTACCTACCTACGAAATTTTTGATCTTTCCCTTTCTCTCTCTCTCTCTCTCTCTCTCTCTTTATTTTATTATTAGTAATAATAAACTATGTTAAAAATACATCTATATATGTAGGATATGTATATATGTATATATGTATGTATATATGTATATATCTCTAGGAAGCGATTCGTAAGCAAATTAACTCGTAGCTAGAAGAGGGGCTCGCTTTCTTATGTGATCATACGTGACTGATTAGGTGACTCGACAATGTTTCCTTCTCGACGGACTTTTCTCGATGAACTCTTTCAGTTGGCCCATTGGACCGATCGAGTACTATTACGGATCTAGATCCTGTTAGAGTGATATAGAAGAGGAAGAAGGAGAAAGAAAGATAGAGAGTATTCGTAAGGAGTCTTTCGCTGTGGAGGTCAGTCGTTAACGCGTCACGAAAAGATGGACGAGCCACTGTCGGTGTCCGCGGTCGCACAATGCCATATTAATGGCACTCGGTAGCGGTGATAAATTCCTAGAGGTTGAACTCGCTCTCTTGCATATAAACATTTCCTCCTTTCTTTCTTTCTTTCTTTAATATCTTTCTCTTTTCCTTTACTTTCTTTCTTTCTCTATCTTCCTCCCCTTTTTTTTCCTGTTTTTTCCTCCCCCTCTCTCAACCCCCCTCCCCTCCCCTCCCCGCTACCTTTCTCCACCGTTGCTCTTTAACCTCACACGGGGACAGAATGTCGGTACTATGACAATAAGCAAATATATACTCAACTTGCCGTCTTTAGAATAAGACGAACTCTTTTTGACTTTATTTGTGTTTTCTTTCTGTTAGAAAGAGGGATGAAGGGAGAAAGAGAGAGAGAGAGAGAGAGAGAGAGAGAGATAGAGAGAAATATAGACAGTTAATTGACTCTTCAAGTTGTTCGAGCAAAGATCGACGATGATCTTCTCATCTCCTCTCTCCGATTCTATTTTTCTATCTTTGTCCTTTCCATCATTCCGCATCATACTCTTTCCAAGAAAGTAGGATAACGTTGTAGGCATTCTCGTCAGGTTGCCAGTGTAAGACAACTCTTCGTTCTAGACCTAGCCTTACAATGTACCTTTACGTACATACGTATGTCAGAATTACGTTATGCTTACGATACGATCGACGTTGATTTATGAGGAGCCGAGACTACTTGTTGTTGGCTTTAATTAAAGTAAATCTTAATATACGATAGAGACCTGTGATCTTCCTGGTACTTACGTCTGTCTTTTCTTCAAAGTTTCTCTATCTTTCTTTCTTTCTTTCTTTCTTTCTTTCTTTCTTTCTTTCTTTCTTCCTTTTTTTTTTATCTTCTTCTCTCCGAGAGTTTCGGCAACGTCCTAATATTCCAAATTGTTTAAACAGCATCCTCTTTCTCTTCTTAGGTGGATTTTTTTAAAGATACCGAATATGGTACGGGCCTTTCTTTTTCCATGGAAATCCCCTCGAGCGTGTAGACGATGAAACGTAGCGCCGAGTTCGAGAGAAGAAAAAGAGAAAGAGAGAAGAAGAAGAATAAGAAGAAGAAGAAGAAGAAGAAGAAGAAGAAGAAGAGGAAGGAGAAGAAGAAGGAGGAGGAGGAGGAGGAGGAGGAGGAGGAGGAGAAGAAGGACCGATTGCAATTTCCAATGGCGGAGACGAGCGCGCGAGATCGAAGGTCCCCGGCCGTTCGGTGGACCCTTAGACATTTTACGTTTTCGTGATAGCTCACGGCTGTTTATTAGGAAAGAGGTTTACCAGGCCCGTTTCTCCGCGGGCTTTGAGAAGGACTTCGACCGATTTTCGGGTTCTTGACCGCTCTAGGAATTCGACCGGTCGCGAAAGGTCACCACCTTTCGATCCTAAAGTTCCAATCTTGCAAGAGAGACTTACACTTCTTGATGAGATTATACCAAAACGATATTATTCATTTTCATAACATATCTAATCGAGTTTGATTTATAATACGTAGAAATTATTCTCATCGTTTTTATGAAAACGCTTATCTTTCTTTCTCTTTTTTTCTTTTTCTTCTCTCTCCCCTTTCTTTTTTCTTTCTTTTTTTTTTTTTTTTTTTTTTTTTCGTTTGATATATAATTTTCATCTTAGATTATTTTCATTTCCGCGTTTTCATTGAAAAAGATCTTTCATATTTTTGATCGCGTATTAATATTATATCGACGAATAGTCGTCGTATATTAGATATCATTCCTATGATATTTATTATTTGAATAGAAAAGTGTAGTTCGAAGGACAGTCATCCTCCCTTCCTTTGCATGCATTCTTTCGGTTCTTATTTTATGGCGCTCCGTGCAATTTGCTGAAGGATTAGAAGCGCGAGCACGGTCTGCGTGCTGCGGAGCCCGGGGCGGTGAATTATTATTGTCTCGGTTGCTCACGCAGAGCCAGCCTCGTGTTGCGATCGTACAAGAGAGAAAGAGAGAAAGAAAGAGAAATATAAGCTCGGAGGGTAAAGGGGAGAGCGCGCCGGAGAAGGCCAAATAACGAAAAATAATATTTCTTGAGTGGCAGTAGAAAAAATAATAAGTTCGTCGCAGATCCGTATGGTATACTCATTTCATCTCTTTTCGTCTTATTTGGTCTATGTAAAAAAGAAAGAAACAGAAAAAGAGAAAGAGAAAGAGAAATATATATGAATATATATAAATAATTAATAATAAACATATATAATTAATAATAAAAGGATAATATAATCAGTAAAAATGAAACGTGAGATAAAGAAGAAGAAGAAGAAGAAGAAGAAGAAGAAAAAAAGGGAAGATTTTTAAAAGAAAATGAAATTATTCATTTCTTTATTTTTTATTATATATATTTTATATTATTTTTCATTTTCATCAAAAATTCTCTTTCGAACATATGTCACACGTTTTCCATTATAATCGTATATTTTCAGGACCTTTCTCTCGTATATCATTCGTCGTCTTTTCAATCTCATTTTATCTTTTCTTGGAAAGATATTTTTTTTCCTTTTTTTTTTCTTTTTCTTTTTTTTTTTTTTTTTTTTGGATGGAGAAGAATTATTTGAAAGAGAGCGAGGTAACGACAACAACAAAAAGAAAAAAAGAAAGAACAAGAGGAAAAGAAAAGAAAAAAGGAAAGAAAAGTGAACGTGCTTCCAAATTTTTAAATGACTCAATGACTTCGTACAGAATTGTATCGGCGATTTTGATTTCATGAAGACGTATTCGTGCACCCTCGCCCACGTGCTTGCTCGAACTCGCCCCCGACAATACCTACGTTAAATCCCGCACGGATTCATTGTCCGCTGTGGTGATTTCTCATTGTAGGTGGAGGAGGAACGGCACGAGTTATTGACTCGTTTAATCCTGGGTTACGCCCCGACCTACCTTAACTTTGAGTTACTATCCCCGACACAGTGAAGCGAGAAAGAGAAAGAGAAAGAAAGAGAGAGAGAGAGAGAGAGAGAGAGAGAGAGAGAGAGAGAGAGAGAGAGAGAGAGAGAGAGAGAGAGAGAGAGAGTGAGTGAGGGAAGGAGGGAAGGGAAGGAGAGAGGGAGGGAAGGGGGGGGGAGAGAGAGAGAGAGAGTCTTCGACCCACGATGTCTATTCGCGAAATCGTGATACGAGCTAACCGGAAACGTAAAATCGAGCGACTCTAGTATCCGAGTTACGCCTTCTCGTTTACCTTTTTTTTTTTTTTTGATCTATCATCCTCTTCTTTCTTTCTCCCTTTCTTTTCTTTTCTTTTTTCTTTTCTTTTTTCTTTTTTTTTTTTTCTTTTTTTTTTTTCCTTTACTTCTCGTACACTCATTAAATAATTAATTAATTGATTAATTTATTCACTTATATTTATTTACTTAGTATATTATATTATTCACTTATTATTTATTTATTTTTTCAATTATATCATTATCTCTTTATTATATTTTTACAATTATATTTTTCATTTATATTATTCTTTTTAACGTTCGACCTCTTTTCGACCTTTTAAATTCTTTCTCGATTAAATCCTCATGAAACGAATCGTACAATAATTTAATTCGTTTTTCCTTATTTTCTTTTTCTTTTACTCTTCTTTCTTTCCTTCTTTCTTTATCTTTTCTTCTTCTTTTTTCTTTTTTTTTTTTTTTTTTTTTTTTACATGTCTATCTCTTCTTTAACTTTCAGATATATCGATCGATCGATCGATCGTAACAATCGTTCGATACAAATTCTTCTTTACTTTCTCCCTTTCTTCTTTTCTTATTCTTTTTACACGTCTATTATTTCCTCTCCCCTCCCCCCCCCCTGCCGCCCCACGTATCTCTCTCTCAGGCATATCGATAGGATTAAGGATCGATAGATCCTAACAAACGTTCGATAAAACTTTCGTTTTTCTCCATTGATCCCGATTGGTTTTCTTTTTTCAATATAAAAAATATCATTCGTATGGAACTTCTCTTTCCATTTTTTTTTTTTGTCATTATCATTATGAAAAGATTTTTTTTTCCATTTGTACGATCTTTTTCTTTCCATTGTACGATATGACGTTTAACATATATAAACAACGTTTGAATATACGAATGATATGCACCGGATTGCATAGCAGGTGCCGTTTAACGGCGTCCAACGTTTCGACCGTATTATAAATCGTTGTCTTCGTTAGTAAAATCAGCGCCGCGAGTCCACGCTTAAGTAAGCCGCTTCGTTGTAGAAGAAACGATGATGCTTAGTCGGGTTGCTTAACGAGAGACAGAACGGTATTGGCTGAGGGCGTCCCATGATACATATACAATCCGATATTTTCTCTCTCTTTCTCATCTCATTCACTTTGTTTATTCTTTTTTTCATTTTTTTTCCTCCTTCTCCTCCTCCTCCTTCTTTTCCTTTCTTTTCTTTTTCAATCGTTCAGAAGGAACAATTCTTAAAGGTGCCCCGTGCACTCTTTGTTCTCGTATTGAAAGTATCTCGATGTAAATACTATTCGTTGTAATTTTTCATTGATTTATGCATCCCAAACCATATCGGCATTGCTATGCAAGATCTTAATGAAACAATTATGGATCGTCGTCGTTCGGCTAATATACGGTACGTCGTGTTCTTGAAATATGTTTCGTGTACTTAACTCGCTCGACGAATTTGTAGAAAGCGAAAGAGTCTTTGTATGTATATATATATATATATATATATATATATATATATACATATATCTTTCTCCACCTCTCTCTCTCTTTTTACTTTTTATTTTTTTTATTTCCTTTATTTTTTTTATTTTTTTTATTTTTTTTTTTTTTATAAGATGCTTCGAAACAAAAGAACGTCTAAAGTTTCTACCGTTAATTGGCACTTCTTTCTTTCTCTCTTTCTTTCTTTCTCCCGTTCGATTGTAAACCGGCAATAATTCAACGGTAGACCATGCAATTAAGCATGATAAGTCACGAGCGGTTACAATAGGTGAGAGGCGAGGGTCGACTGAGTCTCGCTAGGAAAGACGAATAATAATTTGCTTAGCCCGAGGATATCGGGATTGTAAAATCGTCCCTGAAAAAAAGACAATGACGGTCCTAGTTTAGAAAAAAAGAAAAAGAAAAAAAAGAAAAAAAAGAAAAGAAAAAAAAACCAGAGAGAGATAGAAAGAGAGAAAGGGTTGATATCGAGGTATGTTAGTCAATAGGAAATCGCTTTGAAGAATCTGCCACTGCTCTTGATCAACGTTTCGTGTAACTCTGCTCTGCATCTGCATCGATCGGCAGCCATTTTTGCGCATTCATCAGGCGGCTTAACTAGGCGTGTCCGTTTATGGCTTCAGGCTGTATTTGTAGGTTAAGATCTTCGATGAGTTTGGCGCCGTACTACTATTGAAGAACTATTCTCTGCTCTCTTTCTCTTTCTAACTTAACGTTAAGAATACGTCAAAGACGTTCGCGATAAGGCAGGTGTGCCTGCTGATGTTCGACTACCCTCGGGCCCTCTTTCTACCTCTTTCGATCGAGATCGGTACCCTTCGATTCGTCCTGCTTTCGCAGTTCCGCCCATATTTCGCTTCGCTACCTACCGTATTCCTTCAATTTCCTTCTTAGATAAGAGTATATTGTTGCTTATTCTTCCGGAAATGATTTTATTCCAAATGTTTTAGAATTCTAATCGCTAAAATTTTCTATACTTTCAAATTTATAAGATTTATAAGAATTCTTAATAAATCGTTAATAATTATTATTATATGATAATAATGAAATTATTAATGTAATTAGAAATATATACTAATACATATATTAATATAGCGAGTATATATATATATATATATATATATATATATATATCATAGGAAACGTGATTATGATAGAAATAATATTACGATTTATAGTAATAGCATATGTTCTTTTTCCTAACATAATATTTTTCAACATGATCCTTTCGGAATAATATGATTTCACATTTACTTTAATCATCATACACTATAAATACTTTCTTCGGTCATTATATACATATGTATATCAATTTTAGAAAGATTAAAAATATTATCGTCAAACATTTGAAATTATATACGTTCGGATGATCATTTTGCGGAAGTATAGCGTCAACATATTTTTCTTTATTATTATTGATCCATCCTAAAATCGATATTCACGAGACACAAACTGATCTTATCTCTCGTAGTTTCGCTCACACGATCAAGAACCGATGTTTATGCGGAATCGCTTGTGATCTCACAAGCGATCGCCGTTTGACGACTTTATCCAGTTTTCTCGTAAACTCGCGAGGACGGTGCATTTGCTTGGTGAAGCAAAAGGATAGATATATCGGTAGATCGGCTATTTAATTATCGGCATGTGATCGAGACTCGCGAGAATCGCGATACGGATCGACGGTAAACCCCGACGTCGTCCAATCTGTTATTACGCTTCTAACGCTCTTTGACTATTTATAGGCTTGCCGATCGAGTTGATTCCGCGACGTGATAGGTGAAATCGTATTTCTTACCGAAGGACTTTATTTTTATTCATTCGACTACGACGTTTTGCTTATTTTATCGATCGGTTCGACATGATTTTCCTTTTGATGTTTTTAATTACATTAGCATTTATATATCGAAAGTTAAGTATAGATTCGATTAAATACAAATACCAATTTTAATCGTTTATATTTCAATAAAATCAACCATTTCCTAAGATGTTAAAAAGAGAACGCACACAAAAAAAAAAAAAGAAAAAGAACGTGTTTATTCAGTTAATCATTATACAATCAAAAAAAAAAAAAAAAGAAAAGAAAAAAAAGAAAAAATTGCACTTTTCAAATTCTTCATCTTTAGATACAATATATCATCGCGTTATCGTCGAAGTAATTCGATCTATGCTTTTTCCTTCACCGTCTCCCCTGCCCCCCTGCACCCTCCCCCTCCGAACATTTCGTCGAGTCTTGTGGACACATCACGAGGTATTTGTATTTGCGCTTATCATCGCAAATAAAGAGATAAAATCGATGTATATACGCTTAAGAGTTACGTTCGAGGCGTGATTTCTCTAAGACACCGTGGCGGCCGTTTTGGTTTTGCTCGTTCGTTCGGACTAGTGTGGCGATTACGAACGAGCAAAAAGATCGTTCGTTCGTCCACGATCCATGAGGAAGAAGAAGAAAAAGAAGAATAAGAAGAAGAAGCAGAAGAAGAAGAAGAAGAAGAAGAAGAAGAAAAATAAGAAGAAAGAAACCGGAGCCATGCTGTTTCTCTAGCAATGTCTTCATCCTCGTTCCCTATTTTTATCTTTTTTCCAAGTTTTTGGTAAAACTTTGAACATTGAACATTCTTTCGCAATAACGTTCCTAAGTAATGGTTAATTAAGGTTAGAAGAAAGTTATCAACGAAGTGAAATTAATAACATAAAGTAAAAAGTTTCATCCTCTACTTATCACTAGGATCCTTCTTCTTCCTCTTCTTCTTCTTCTTCCACCCCTTCCTCCTTTTTATCTCTTCTCCATGGAAGAAACTCGAAGTAGGAGGGAGGCGAGAGGGGAGGCTGGGGGGAGGAGGAGGGACATCATGGCAACGGTTATGCAGTGACAGTGCGGAAATGTACGGTCAATGAATCGGAGGACGTGGATGACACACGAAGGAGAGAACGCAAGGCGTTCAACTCGTCAAATTATAGCAACCTTCTGTTAGAAAGAGAGGGAGAATGATTCTCAGAGTCCATCGAACCGTTAAATCGATCAATTCCACCTGGAATTTCGCTGACGAATTTCACGACGAAATTCTTAGACTTCTTGGATCTTACTAAATGTATCAAGATGAAACGGAATCGGAGATATACCGTTTTGTTTGGTCCTTTTCAAATAGTCTCACTCAGAGCATTTATATACAGAGAAGGATGCCTCGCAAAGACCGAATTAAAAGGAGCAGTTTGAAGTTGGTCTTTATTAACCATTGCTTTCTATCCAGCTGTGCGAATACACTCTTGGTAAATACATACATATATACATAAATACATACATACATACGTACATACGTATAGAGAAGATGGTCCATGGGTGATTATATGGGACGGTAATGAAGTTAATGCGTCTGTTGCTCGTACAATGGAGTAAAACGGCATTATCGCGATTACTACTATTACTGCAATTATGACGATTGCTCGTGGCATACGAAAGGTGTGAGAGAGAACGAGCTTACTAGAGTAGAGTGGAAATACCTGCGTATTCCACTTACTGAGATGACGTTTCTCAGAACATACGAGAGGTTATTTCGAGAACGATCGTATAGAGAAAGAGAGATAGATATAGTCGTCTTATCCTTCTAACGCTTAACTTTGCGTGTCCGGATGCGTGTAAACTCTTTGCGGGAGTAATGTGCCAGGTGGAGACTGCCAACGGATATAAGGAAGCAAAGATACAGGTGCGATCGTTCTGAATGGATCCCAAAACACATTAGCCAATAGTAATTCGATTTGAGAATTGACCATCGATGTTTCGTGGATTTTTTCTTTTTTTTTTTTTTTTCTATACCTCTTTGATTTCGTCCTTCGCAATGACCTTGAACTTTGACCTAATTCTTATTTCAATATCGGTATAGAAGATCGTACAATCTCGAAATCGATTTAACTCCACTTCGGGAATTTTTGTTTGTTTTTTTCCTTTTTTTTTTTTTTTTTTTTTTTTTTTTTTTTTAATTTAAGTGTCAAAGCACTTGATAAGATTATTTTATATTGATAATAAATTTCCTTAATATTCGTTATTTGATATCATTTGATGAGAAAAGTTTTTCTATCGTCGAATAAAAAATAATTCATTTCAGAAGCCAATCTTTGATTAATTATCGTACTCTAATATAAATCGTTGCAATAATGAGATTCAAAAATAGCATTTTACAGTGTTTATTTGAATTTATATATTAAAGGGAATTATAAAAAGCAATTAATATTATTTCATCACATTTTTCAATTCTCTTGTTTCATGGAGTTAATCGATTTGGCAAGTGCGCAGCTCATATATTTATATATATATGTATATATATATATGAATTGTATAGCTTTTTTTCTAATCAATATATTATATCGATTATATACTATTAATAATATTTATATTATTAATAATATTTTATTAATAATATTTTATTATTTTATATATATATAAATGTTTTTTATATTATTAATAATATTATATATTATTAATAATATAAATATTATTAATATTAAAAATATTAATAATATTTTATTAATAATATTTTATTATTTTATACATATATAAAATATGTATAAAAAATAATTCATATACATATATATATATATATATATATATATATATATATATATATATATATATATATATATATATATGTATATATGAATTATATAGCTTTTCGAATCAAATATTATATCGATTATATACTATTAATAATATTTTTAATAATATAAAAATATAATATTATAAATAATATAAATATTATAATACTATATACTATTAATAATATTTAAATGTTTTGATCTGTCATAAGATTTATTTGAAAACAATCGACATTTCAATATGTTTATAAATGAAACAAGCTTCTGAACAAGAAGTTGACTTTGAAGAAGTTCAATTCATAATTCTTTATTTGATTATGTGAATTGCCAAGGTCTCGGTAGAAGGTAAAGTTAACACAAGCTTTGTGAATCCATAGTCGAAAGGTTCGATAGGAAGATGTAGGCGCCGCGTGCTCGCCGACCCTGACCGTTCCCACTGGCGGCATATCGAGGTTTGTAAGTTATGCGCCCGTACCTACTCCAGGCACGTAAGGTAAGTCCCGAGTACAGGCGGAAAAGATAGGGAGAGTGAGTGCGTTGCCTGGTATCAATTTGTCTGCCTGGTAGCAGGTTCGGTCGAACAGACGAAGGTCGCTTTGTACGAGCCGCTATCCGCCGTTCTATCAAACCCCAACAACATCCGCCGCGATCGATTTATTCTCTCAACGGACCGCGTAAGATACCAATTACCTCTGGCACATAGACTTGCGCCAGCTCACGTGCGAGCCAATGGAAATCGAAAATTAAACGCTGCCCTTCTCTTCGTTGCCATCTTTGACTCTTACCCCCTCTGTATGTCCCTTTTTCTATCTAATGTTGAATTAAACTTACTTCGGTTCAAGTTTTATCTAAAGAAACAACAACAACAACAAGAAAAAAAAAAATAAAAAAAGAAAGGAAGTAAGGATAAGTATGTTAGCTCAAAAGGATCTAACAAAGAGAATTAGGTTTTCTTTAATGAATAATGAAATTGGGTTAGTGTGTATAGTATGAGTCACCGTATATAACACGAGTTTTTTTAATATTATATTAAATTGGATAATAAGTAATGTAAGAAATTTTCATATATTTCATATCTAAATATATAATAATGATATATTACAGATAATATAATACAATGATATGGTGATATTGGATTGGCCAATAATCCATTTAAAGAATTGTCACTACAATATTTTAATATTTTATTTAGATATAAAATATTGAACGTAGCGATATTATTCGTTGATCAACTTAATATCGTTCATTTAGCGAGAAAGAGAGAGAGAGAGAGAGACAGAGACAGAGAGAGAGAGACAGAGACAGAGACAGAGAGAGAGAGAGAGAGACAGAGACAGAGAGAGAGAGACAGAGACAGAGACAGAGAGAGAGAGAGAGAGAGAGAGAGAGAGAGAGAGAGAGAGAGAGAGAGAGAGAGAGAAAAGAAAGTCGAATCTATGCGACACAAATTTGACAAGTTTTAACGTAACCAGGTTATCTATAAATAATAAATTTATGTAACGATTGATCTCATTCGATAATTCGTTACAATTGAAAATAATGAGTTTCATCTTTTTCTTTTTCTTTTTATTTTTTGATTTTTTTTTTTAATTTTATTTCTTATTCCATGATCGCCCGTTATACGTATCCTTCTGCTCTCTCCGATTACTTTTCACGCGCGTTAACGGATTCACGTTATTATCGCGTCATAATCATGGACGCCGAGACAAGGATACTGGATGGTAGGATCATCGAAGACTCCGCTAGCCGCCATTGTTAACGCGTTAACCGGCTTATCGTCGAAACGCATGGTTAATAATACAGTATGTTCTTCGACTACAGCTTTCACGTTTCAATGCTTGCTCGTTTCTATGGTCCAACTGATCATATCTTCGACTTTAACTTTTATTACATACAATGTGTACGTGTATATACATATATATATATATATATATATATACATGTATATATACACATATATACATATGAATAAATGAATAATGTATTATTAATTTTAATTATTTGATATAATATTTTACAATTATTATATAGTATTCAAAAAGTATGAGATTAAACTTATATTACGTGTTACTGTGATCGAATAGATGAAAAACATTCGTATTAATTTATATTTAAAAAGTTATATACTTTTACCAAACTCTCTCTCTCTCTCTCTCTCTTTTTGTTTTTTTCCCTCCTTTTTTTGACCTCTTATTTATGGGGTCACGTGAAAGATTTGGTCTTTTTGTTTTTTCTTTTTTTTTTTAAATACGATAGAAACAGAAGATGAACTTTACGAATGTATTCAAAATGCACTTACTATTATTTTCAATATCGTTGGAATATTAGAAAGAGTTAGGCAATCGATAATTCTACGAATGAAAGTAACCATTTTTTCAAAAGGGAAAAATTTTCAAACATTTCTTATAACAGTCACAATAAATCATAAATATCTTTCAAAGTATATATATCCTTTTGATAAATCATTTTTGGAAATAATTTTATATGAACCTATTTTTTTTCTTTTTCTTTTCATTTATTTGATCTTAGTAACACGTAAGATGATGAGTTTGATAGCGATATTTTTTGAATACCCTATATGCTCCTTTTTATTTTATTTTATTTTAAAAATTTATTAAGTAGATAATTGCTAATCGGCCCTTTTGATTTTGCATTCTCCGTCGGGAAGATATGTATAGAAATAAAAAAAAAAAAAAAAGAAAAAAAAAAGAAGAAAACAAAGGAAAAAAAAATACATATATATATATATATATATAAGAAATAAAAATAAAAGGAAAGGAAGAGAAGAAAGAAAAAAAAAAATATTGCAAGAGATAAGAGAAAGAGAGATATCTACTTTTAGCCGTCCTAGAAAAGGTTAACCGATGCGCAGTTTACGTGGTAGTTATATAGAAGAATTCGTAGAAGAAGACGATGGCCCGAAGGAATAGTTTAAGTTCTCTCTCGCTCTCTGTCTGTCTCTCTCTCTCTCTTTCTTTCTCTCTCTCTCTTTTTCTCTTTCTCTCTCTCTTTCTCTCTTTCTCTCTTTCTCTCTGTCTGTTCGTAGCGAAGAGTCCAATTCGGTTCAGCACGAGATGCATCACTATGCATTCGTCCATCGAATGGGTTCCGTCGATCTCCTGATCGACGACGATCTATTTCGATCGAAAGTTTCGTAGATCGTCAACTATCGAATCAATGGATCGATTTCGTGATAATTCCCTTACCTTCGAAAATATTATACATAACTATACTATATAATATATTTGATGTGTTTTATCTTTTTTTTTTCTTTTCTTTCTTTTTCTTTTTTATCTCTCTCTCTCTCTCTCTCTCTCTCTTTCTTTCTCCGTCGATGATCCACTTCGAACGCAACACGAAATCTGCATAATTCTCCTCCTTGCTGCACGCGATTCTACGAAAGGAAGAGGAAGGAGAAAAAAGTGGTAAGGGGGCGAGGTGGGGGGGGAGAAGTTAAGGGTGCACGCACAATCATCCTTGGTAATTCAGTATTTAGCTTTTTGTCCTTTTTCTCTCTCTCTCTCTCTCTCTCTCTCTATCACTCTTTTTCCCTTTCTCTCTCTCTCTCATCTATTCGCATTGCACTTCTTTAAATACATTTGGTCTTGATCGAGGAACATTTATTGGTGGGAATTTGTTTCATCGTTTTAATAATAATAACAATAATAATAATAATATTAATAATAATAATAATAATAATAATAATAATAATAATAATAATAATAATAATAATAATAATAATAATAATAATAATAACTATTACTATGGAGAAGAGAAAATGAAAAGAAGACGGGATGGGGAGATCGATTAAATAAGAAAAAAATCTTCGTGTAGAGTACGATCGTAGAAAAGGTAGAAAAAAATAATAATAATGGTAATAATAATAATAATAATAATAATAATAATAATAATAATAATAATAATAATAATAATAATAATAATAATAATAATAATAACAGAGAAAATTATTTGCTATTCTTAAATTATCTTATACACCCTCATACAGGGTGAGTCACGTATGTTTCTTACGTTACATTAAATCCACATAGGTACATACATATATATGTATATATTTATATATATATATATATATATATACATTTTTAACATATTTTAGTGATATAAAATCAATTTTTGGTGGCATTTTGTCCTTTTTTTTCTTCTTATTAATATTGAAATATCGAATATTAAAATATAATAGTACGTAATTCACCCTACATATATATATATATATATATATATATATATTTCATATACATACATATATATATACTATTTACAAATTGATTGAATCAAGTTGGCTAACGTCAGGTATCGAAAGAAGCGCTTTTGAATCGACTTTAGAAGGTTTCTCCCCCCCTAAGTACAAAGTATAGTCCTCGCCCGAAGGAAAAACGGTGCTATCGCTGATGTACTATACCGGAGTGATTCGTCGCGCGTATTACTCTCTGTCTTCCGTAATGGCGTGCGCGCGAGTCGAAGAAGAAGAGGCCGTTGCCTCTGTTTCGCGCGCGATTTCGTCGAGCCCCGTCGAAGAGAAATTGTGCGAATAGCCGGGATACGTGAGCGAAGAATATATATACGCCGTTGATGGCACGACGCGCCACAGTAAATGAAGACGTTCGCGTCGACCGATTAGCTGCGTTCGTGCTACGCATCCTGCGTTTTATTCCTTCGTTGTAAAAGAAAGCAAGAGAGAGAGAGAGAGAGAGAGAGAGAGAGAGAGAGAGAGAGAGAGAGAAAGAGAGAGAGAGAGAGAGAGAGAGAAAATGGGATGTTAGAATCGTATGCTCTGGACCACTATTAATGTAACGTTTATTTCTTTTCTCTTTCTATCTTTTCCGGTTTTCAGCCAATTTTGTTCTCTCTCTCTCTCTCTCTCATTCTCTCTCTCTTTCTTTTTTTTTAATTTTAATATTACTCCATCATCTTTCTGTTTTTTCTATTTTTTTTTCCTACGTCTGTCTTTTTGTTTCTCTATCTGTTCATTTCTCTCTTTTTCCCCTGTTCTATCTATCTATATGTCTATCTATCTTTTATAACGTTGATACTTCTCAAATAAACTCATTGGATAATCAGCCGTTCTCCTTTTTCCGTTAACAGTTTTCTCCGAAGAAACGATCGACAATAATAGAAAAGACGACGTTAGAAACTCCTATCCTATCTCCCTTAATTGCGGAAGCCAGAAGGTGATGCGAAATAAATTTGCCTTTACGTAGCGGACAAAGACGTTGATACGAATTTTTCTCGCTTTTCTCGAGACGAAATTAATGAATGCCGTCATTGAGTTCGTAGATCGTCTCTCTCTTTCTCTCTCTCTCTCTCTCTCTCTCTCTCTATCCCTCTCATCTTTTGTCTCTCTGTCACCTTAGCACGAAGATTTATTTAATCCTCACTCGTGTAGAATAGAATCGTCGAGTATAGCTCGTTTCGAGTGAAGAGTCGAGTCATCAGTCGAGAGCCTTAATTAAACCGTAATTAACAGGCCAAAGAAGTTATTTTTTTGGGAAAAAAAGGATAAAAAAAAGAAAGAAGAAAGAAAGAAAGAAAGAAAGAGAGAGAGAGAGAGAGAGAGAAAAAAGGCGAAATATTCGGACAGGAACTTTAGAGAGAAAAAGAGAAATAGAATTGTCGATGAAGTACTTGACGATTATCATCGTACAACCCTTCGCAGTTTCTTCTTATATTATATTTTCGCTCGACTTCGTGACTACGACTCGTCGTCGTTTGAACGAAGAGGAGCTTTCTCACAGCTCGCGAAGAAAAAGCTTGGAAGAAGGTCTTCTCTTTATCTCTCTCTTTCTCTCTCTCTCTCTCACACTTTCGTTCACTCTCTTTCTCTCGTCCAGCCACTACTACCATCTATCATTCTGTCAGCTAGGAGATTTCAATTTGCTCTCTTTTTGCACCATTACCGGGCCCCGGCGGCCCGCGCAAAATTGTATTTAATTGTGATTGACTGCTAAGTGGAGGTGGCCCGTCGCTGCCATTTGTCCCGCGATTTTTGCATATCCCTAATTGCAAGAGGGAGCCATACTCTTTCTCGTTCTTAGAATCGCCTTGTGAATCGAGCTTTATTCACTCGTACGAGAAGGAATCACGACCTTGCTCCTGATGCTTATATCATCTCTTTGATAAAATTCGATGAACTTCTTTTGATGAAATCTCGAGAGAATTCATTTGATGATTCGTATGATGATTTCGTTAGATCTCAGGGATGAAATTAATTTTGTTTCAATGGAAAAAAAAAAAAAAAAAAAAAAAAAAAGGAAAGAAAAACAAATGATATCGTATTTTCAATACAATTTATAATAAGTATTGCGAGATTGATTTCATGAAGGAAGAAAAGAAAAAAGGAAGGAGAAAAAAAATATAAATAAAAATAAAAAAAAAAAAAGAAAAAAAAAGAAAAAAAATACTATAGCCATACCGCTTTAAGAATTTAGAAAGTAAACAATCTCTGACTAAAGCAGATTATAAAAAGGAATCGAACGATTCGCCAAGTCATTGATGACTTAGACGTTAAAAACCATGCGATATCACCTGGTTTCTTACTTATAAGAGCCAATTTCATTCTCTTTAATTACATTATTACTCACGTTTCTATTTTTTCTTTTCTTTTTTCTTTTCCTCTTCGTTTTTCTTTCTCTTTTTTTCTTTTTCTTGTTTTTTTTTCTTTTTTTTTTTTTTCTTTCTTTTTTTTTTTTGTTATTCCCCTTACAATCCCACGAAGTTTCATTCGAATCGATGATATTCCGGTTTGCGAAATTTCCTCGTTAGAGAAAGTCGTCATCGTTTATATCGGCAAAGTTTCAGATCTAATAATTTAAGAAGTGACTCCAATCGAACATATTTATCTGCTTATGTACAGAGAGAGAGAGAGAAAGAGAGAGAAAGAGAGAGAGAGAGAGAGAGAGAGAGAAAGATAAACAAAAAGTCGCTTAAGCACGTGATATTTCGAGACGATCCACCAGCGAGATTTATTATACAATTGAGAGTAACTCAAATGATCCATCAAAAATGATTCTATTATTTCTCTCAAAGGAAAATATTGAATTATCGAGGAATCACATTTTTATACATTTTTCCTTATCTGTTAGCGAGTATTCGTACTCGACGTATGATACTTTCTGCATCTTTCTCTCTTATTCTCTTTGCTACCGATATTATCTACTAGAGAGAGAGAGAGAGAGAAAGAGAGAGAGAGAGAGAGAGAAAGAGAAAAGAAAGAGAGAGAGAGAGAGAGAGAGAAAAGAGATCGCGCAGGAAAAAGTCACGTGGAATCTCGTGGCAATGTGGCACGAGGGAGAAACATTAGCGATGAAATATCGCGCGGCACGAAACTGCTGTAATTATTGCTCTTGATTAAACTCACCGGCTGTACAAGGAATTCGAATCGATATTCCCTCTCTCTCTCTTGTTTATATATATATATATATATATATATATATATATATATATCCGTTTACACATATACATATGTATATCTATTTATATACACAGGAATCGATTAGGCATATCGCGTTTACTTTATCGTTTATAAAATCGCGAAATGACAAATGTTAGAAGTCTGAACGAAAGAAACCCAAAAAAAAGAAAAAAAAAAACGAAAAAGAAAAGAAAAGAAAAGAAAAAAAGGAACAAAACAAAACAGAACAAAAAGGAAGAAATATTCGAGTTCATTCTCTTTGCAAAAGTTCATAGAGCGCAGCTATGTAAGTCTGTGCCATTTGTAATGTTTCAAACTTGCTGAGTTTCCTATCGTTACCTAAACTAGGAACGACGTCACGTAACCTATCAAAGGCATCGTTTAAACTATTCATTCTCCTTCTCTCTCTGGCGTTAGCTGCCAATCTTCTTCTCCTAAGCACTTCGACACCCGGTGCAGTACCATTCTTCATCTTTTGCACGGATTCCTTGTCCTTATGTTCGGTATAATCCGTATTACGAAAAGATTCGTTCCTTTGATGATGATACCTAATTTGATCGTTTTCGATTGTTGTCTGATTGCTCGTAGCACAACCGTCCTTTCTCTGCATAGTACAGGTACTACCAAAGTAAAGGACCTCTGGCCTTTGACCGTAAGGACCAACGTCTGGTCCACTGTCGTTACTTCCGGAGTGAGTAAGACCATTACTTTTTGCAATAGCATAGGCTTTTGCAACAAAAAAAGTATCCTGCTTTTGCGAGAACTCGCACCTGTCGTTCCCAAAGACAACGCTCGTGGGATGATGTTCCATTTTTGGCGCGTAACCGGATTCCTGTTTGCTCGGGAACGTTTCGTTGTTAAATGTCGTTGTACTGTTCAAAGGAGCTTGATAGATTTCTTCGAGACGTTGATGATGATCGTTCGTTCTGAATACGATCTTCGTACGTTCCTTTGGATTTCCTATCATAGTTTGCGTTTGATGATCGTTTCTATAACCTTCCTTGTAATAACCTTCATAAAACTCAGCGAAATTAAAGGTTGCCGTAGTGGTAACGTGAAAAGCACCATTCAAAGCACCGATCTCTTGATATTCCTGATGATTGTGACTGTCCAACGAGCTAACGCTACCACAACTACTGCCTCGTGATCTTGGTGGCTGAGGATAAACCTCCTGATGAGGCCAAGAGACTCGCGGATTCGATTCAGGACTACTCGCTGATCCATAACCCTCGGAATCCATTAAATCGTATTGCTGAAAGTTCGCGTAGGCGGTCATCCTACCCCCACAGGATCCTATTTGTGTTGTCTTTCTACGTGATACGAAGGAAATATTGTATTTCACATTTGAATCATATCGTAAACGTAATGACGTCTGCCCTTTCAATCTCTGAACTGATTTGTTTTCTTTACTTTTTTTTTTATTTGCTTATCGGTCAATCGTATGTCATGTTATCCTTTTTAAACTTTAATACTTCTCGCGATCGATAAGATAAGTTTCACGATTTTCTCGTGTCCCGTATAGGATGCTTCACGTACGGAAGCGTTGCGTAAACTGGCTTTACCTGGCGATCTCGTGGCCTGGACCATGCCGGCTGCTTTTCTTGGGACTTAATGGAAGGGAGGGAGAGAGCGTGCTTCTGGGACCCACGTGGAAGGGGATCCCTGAGGAGTGGAAGGGATCCACGGGGAAGTGGGCATCTCTTTGTAGAAGCCGCAAGACCGGACACGCCTCTCTTCTCTTTCTTCTTCGTTCTTCTTCGCTGGGGGCTCTCTCGTGGAGTCAAATTCGATCGATGCAAGAAAAAAGGAAAGAAACAAGAAATGCGAGAATAAAGAAGCCGATCGCGTGGCACGTTTCTCTCTCTCTCTCTCTCTCTCTCTCTCTCTCTCTCTCTTTGGCTTCTTTTATTTTTTTCTTCTTTCTTTTTTTTCCCTATGGGAAAACTCATCCTTCTTTTGAAACGTTCGATAATCCTTTTTGTCTGAATCGAATTCTTATCTATATCAACTTTTCTTTTTTTTTCTTTTTTTTCTTTTTTTACCAATCTTATTCTTATTTTTATATCTCGTCTTTTCCTTACGATAATCGTGAATTATCTTTTACGTTTACCTACTTTGACAAAATTTGCTATCTATTTGTTTCTCCCTCCAACCTCACCACGCTTTTGGTTTCGACGAATCCAATAACTTGTGACAAATTTTACGAGCTACCAGAACGGAATTAAAAGGAGCCCACAATCTCTTGTTCTTGTTAACAGATTTAAAACGCAACGAGGGTCGAAAAGCGTCGACATTTTGACTGGTTTACGAGCATGAAGTGGCGCCTTACGAGTCTATCCGTTGGTATCGTCACTGTTGGAGATCGACGACAGGTCAATATCCAAAATGTATTCAATTCTTTAAAAACAACTTTTACTACCTATTACCTTTTTTGAAATTTGACTGTTATGCACGACATTAGAATACTTTAGACGATTCCATGTACTATTTCTCGTTTTTATAAACTCGTTTCGTATATACATTTGCATCTTGGATACAGGAAAATTTAGAAATAATGAGACATAATGAGAATTCAAATGACGTGATTGGTTTAAACCGTTCGATAACATCAGATGTTTACGAAATTAGTGATTCCTATTTCAATATAGAATGAAAAATCTATTTTACTACGTAGATATATATAGCTAAGTTACTTACGTATCTTTGTCACCTATTACAATCTCCTATTGAAAAAATATCTTTGTTTACGAATCTCATTAAATGTTACTATTTTGGTACTCCATTTCAAACTTAACACTCTACGATATCTGTTTGTCTTATCACTTAGTGACCATTACTAACATTACTATAACGCAACGTTACATCTTCGTTTCTATCTGTAAAGACAATTTTCGCGGTAGATGATATTGAATTATAGGATTTGTTTGAAATAAAGAAGGAAAAATTAAAAACAAAATTATGATTATCGATTTTTGCATTACCATTTTGATACTTTTCATTTTAAACTTAACACTCTACGATATCTATTTGTCTTATCATTTAGTGACCATTACTATAACATTACTATAACGCGATATCTGTTTGTCTTATCATTTAGTGATCATTACTATAACATTACTATAACGCAATGTTACATCTTCGTTTCTATCTGTAAAGACAATTTTCGCGGTAGATGATATCGAATTATAGGATTTGTTTGAAATAAAGAAGGAAAAATTAGAAAAAAAAAATTATGATTATCGATTTTCGCATTACCATTTTGATACTTTTCATTTTAAACTTAACACTCTACGATATCTATTTGTCTTATCATTTATTGACCATTACTATAACATTACTATAACGCAACGTTACATCTTCGTTTCTATCAGTAAAGACAATTTTCGCGGTAGATGATATCGAATTATAGGATTTGTTTGAAATAAAGAAGGAAAAATTAGAAAAAAAAAATTATGATTATCGATTTTCGCATTACCATTTTGATACTTTTCATTTTAAACTTAACACTCTACGATATCTATTTGTCTTATCATTTATTGACCATTACTATAACATTACTATAACGCAACGTTACATCTTCGTTTCTATCAGTAAAGACAATTTTCGCGGTAGATGATATCAAATTATAGGATTTGTTTGAAATAAAGAAGGAGAGAAATAATAAAAAAAAAAATATGATTAGCGATTTTCGCGTCGTTAAGCCGTCGTTAAACTATAGGGGAAGCCTCTGTTCGTGTTCGTCGTTGTTAACCCATCCGATCGTAAAAGAAGAAGGGATAAAAAAAAGTGAAAGAAAGAAAGAAAGAAAGAAAGAAAGAAAGAAAGAAAGAAAGAGAGAGAGAGAAAGAAAGAAAAAAAGAAAGCAAGAGAGCAAGATAGAAAGAGAAAAGAGATAAAGGAGAATGAACGTTGTCGGCATGAAATATCGTCCTTTTCCCTCGTTCATTTTCCATGAATTCGAATAGACGAAGGCTACCTCGGCGTTAAAGGCGGTAGACTTTAAAAGCTCGTTATCCTACGCTAATACGCAACAAATGAGCCGATCCTCTCTCGGCAGCTTTGACCGACCCCATGAGAGGAAAGAGGAGGTGCTAGAGTGAATGCGCACGCTCTCGTTTCCACAAACTTCGAATGTTTACGCCTACGGACGTCCTTTGATTTACGGTAAGACACGTTGTAGTTGTTGTTGGCAAAGGTTTACCTATCTCGACGTTAATATACGAGAAATGACGATGTGTTTTATCGTTTATTTTTGTTTCTTTTTTCTTCACTCTTCTTCTTCTCTTTCTCTCTCTCTCTCTCTCTCTGTCTCTCTGTCTCTCTGTCATTTTTTTTTGTTTTTCTCTCTATCTCTTTGTAAATTAACATTAAAAATCATGGATTTACGTTGACGATCTATTGATAGCTATTACGAGATAAATGCGTAAAGTCGTGGTTTCGTTTCGTGTCACGTAGATCGATCGATAATCGATTTTCTTGCTTTCGATGTAAAGCATAAATTGATTATTATACGAGTAGGCTACATCGGCAATGGCGATTCACGGCTCGGACAATCGCTAATGATTTACAAGATAATGACACGTTTGACTGATGCACACTGCTACTAGCGGCATCCACGACGTGGAAATATCCAACGACAGATGCGATGGTATCTGCCGTGTATTAGCAGCGTTGCAACGTCGATGAGAGAGAGTTAGAAAGAAAGAGAGAGAGAGACAGAGAAAGAGAGACAGAGAGAGAGAGAGAGAGAGAGATAAAATAAAGGATACCGGTAACTACTTCTTAAGAGTATTATTTTTCCTTTACGAATAATCGATACAATTTTTTCACGTAACTTTTCTTTTTCATCCTTTTCTCTTTTTCTTATTTCTTTTTTCATTATTATTATTGTTATTATTATTATTATTATAATTTTTTTTTTCTCTTCTTCTTTTGTTGTTTTTTCTTCTTTTTTTTTTTTTTTTTGAACGACCAAGTCCTCTCAATCTATATTATATTTTTTTTTTTTCCCCTTATATCGTTTTATTTCGTTTAAAAGACACCTCGGGCTTCGCAATACAATATAATTAATCGACACTTTTGATGGATTATCCTAGTCTGATTAGCTCCTGTTACAGTCCAAGCGAATGGGCCTCATTATTTTCTATCTAATCGATATCTACGTATGGAATTGGAAGATAATAGAGATGAATAATAATAATAGGAAGAAAATTATGGTGACGTAATTCACTGGAAGCATGCAAATTAGAAAATGATAAGCAATGATATAAAATGAAATGTGCCTGTAAGCTGTACTGTTCATGTATGTACTGGATTCGTTACGTCGCATATGCCGTACGATTTTTTTCTTTTCCTTTTTTTTTTTTTCTCTCTCTCATTATTAAGATTCTTATAAATTATTAAGACGTTTATTAAATTATTTTTATTCTTGTATCTTTTGATATCGCGCTAATGTGAAATGATTTTTAGTGGATACAAAAAGAGAGAAAAAAAAAACAAAAAAAAAAAGAGAGAGAGAGAGAGAGAGAGAAAAACCAAGAAAGAACAGATTAATCTTTACCAATGTTTAAGGCTGAGGTTATGAAGAAAAAAATCGTCGATCCTATATCTCGACCAACGGTTTGATTTGCTAAATGATCCAAAAGGCCGATTTTCTTTTTAGGGTTCATCCAAACATGACCCTCATAATGGTTGAAGATTTATGGCTAAGCGAGAGAGACCCCTAATTAGAATTACACTCGAGGTGTTCTAATTACAGGTTGGCCGTGGTACTCAAGGGCCTCCTCGGACCACTCGTCGAAAGCAGCTTTAGCGCAAAACGATCTCCTAGTCCTGCCAATTTCTCGGTCTCTTTCACCGTCGATCGTTCGGAAAACGTAATAACCGTGGGCGTCGATATCGTCGAAAGTTTCTCTTCACTTGTAAATTTTATCTCGAAATAGATAGGTGGGGAACTCGATGGAAGCTTTCTTCGGCCTCCTTATAACGATTCATGACGAGAATCAGTAAAGGATAATATTATTTTCTAATTAGAAATTTCAATTGAAATACTTATGTACTTTCGATATATATATGACACGTAAGTATATAGGTATCAGTATAACGTAATAAAAATATAAATATTAATTTTTAATCATTCACAACAAGATTTGCGAAGATATATACACAGATATATATATATATATATATATATATATATATATTATTTAAAATCTAAAATTATATCTAAGCTATACTATATATTTCATATATATATATATATTTTATATACATATATAAAATTCTTTTTTACTTGTAAAATTTATTCTTGTATATATACATATATAATATACATATGTACATATATAATATACATAATATGCATATATATATATATATATATATATATATATAAATATACACACACAATTGTATATATTTTGTAAAATTTATTCTTTTGCAATATCTACACACACACACACACACATACACACATATATAATGCAATGACGTATGCGTATGTGTACACGTATATATACATAAAAGACATAATTCATAAATAGATTAGAAAAATGTAAAAAAAGAAAGAAAAAAGAATTAATACTTATTAAATTAATATTTTGAAAAGTATTTAACTGTAAGTTAGAGAGATTCGGTACTACTGTAAGACGGTGGGAATAGTTGTTGCTAATTTTTTTTGTTGTTTTCTTTTTTTTTTTTTCTTCATCTTTCTTTCTTTCAGCCTGAGCAATCAAGCCGGTCATTAAGGTACCACACGACGCCTTTATTCGATTCATCGTGTTGTAAAATACGACGCGTTCGCAGGACAGCAAATATACATACTATGCTATGCTCGGAAGAGAGACTAAGAGGTCCTCCTTCCAAGTAAAATAATAATGATTTATGCTCGCTTATCGACGCACCGACTTCCTGTCTACCGTCCTCGATAATATACGATCGATTAAATGAACGTAATTTCCTTTTTCGATCGTCGTCCTCGTTAAATTCCCTTCCGCAAAAGTTCGCGCTTCGTTATGACCACCATGATGCTTCTCTCTTCGTTCTTCTGACCCTGGATCAAACGAGCGTCTATTTCTGTTATATATATCCTACGATTTTATTGGCCCATTAACAGTTTGTCGTAGCCATTAGCCACGCTCTATGCTATCGAGAACGTATCGCAACGCACAAGTCTTTTCGTTTTATTAGAAATAATTGAAAATTAACAAAAAAGGAAAAAAGGAAAAAAGGAAAAAAAAAACGGACAAAAAAAAACAAAAGGAAAAGAAAAAGAAAAAAAAAAAAGAAGAAAGAAAACAAAGACAAGAAAAGGGAAGGAAAGTTGCTATAACAAGGATATCATATATTTTCTAATAACAACAACTATGAAATTAATTTATTTTACACGATACTTTTTCAAAACGTCCTTAATTTATTTCATATTAAAATCATTTAACGTACACATTACGTACATTTTATTAACATTTAATAAACGTGAGATTCTAATATAATTCTTCGAATTTATCCTTGATTACTAATTAACGAAGGCAAGCTTTACTACATAATATAATCCATCCTGTTCGAAAGATTTGAAAGCAAGAGAAAATAAATTGATGCATTTAAAAGTAAAGTACTTAACTAAGTAAAAAAAAAAGAAAAAAAGAAAAAAAAAAGAAACAAAAAAAAAAAGAGGAAAAAAAAAAAAAAGACATTAATGGCGCAACACTCGAAATCGTTCTCTGGTTCGTTGTCCTTTTTCTTTTCTTTCATCCTTCATCTTCTTCTTCATCTTTTTCTTCTTCTTCTTCTACTTCTTTTTTTTTGTCGAATATCTCATTCATATGTATACGCATATATGCGTCTACTTACGTCTACATACACAAAATGAAAATGGCATGATCGTCGTTTCTATAGATTTACCATCTAATGCGCTTGTTTTCAATTTCCTTCACCGCCCCCTTCCTACCACCCACCTATCCATTTTTCTCTCCCTTCCCCTCCCCACCCCTCTCTCTTTCTTTCTTTCTTTCGTTTATTTATAAATACCGTTGACTGAACATAACGCCATTCAGGTAACGGTGCTAATTACTTATTTACTGTGATTCCACGGCATTGGTCGGTGCTCAAGAGCAAGTTGAGAAGACGTTGAGAGTACTTTTAACGGCAAGCAAAACGGCGAGAGAACTCGCCGGCGCGTGACATTATCTCGTATCGTAAAATACTCGAGCCGATCCTGAGAACGACTTAATTGATACTAATGAAATTATCTGAAACGGCCTGTTTTGCACCCACCTATACTCACGTATTTACAAAGGATCGTTTATTTATTCAATAATAATTACAAATTATAACGAATAAGATTTATTGAATCTATTGAATGATATAATTGTAATGATGAAGAAGATGAAGAAAAAAGAAAAAAAAATTTTAATTCACGAATGATCTTTAAAAAGGAATATTATTATATATTATTATAAATAATATTGTTAGGATGAATTTTGATAAGTAAAATACATTATTATCAGATATATATAATAAATAGAATTTAAAGTAACGAAATGATATATAAATAGCCGTTCAGGTAAAAGGAATTCATTGACATTAAGATTCTATAACAGGTATAAAACGAATAACAGAAACGTTTGATACGTAGAATAGTTAATGACTGTGCAGTAAATGGGTTGGGGAAGGGAGGGGGGGGACTTAATCCTTTACAATTCATACTATTTCCGGTGTCTCTTTTCGAAGTAATTAGCAATTAATTTGTTATTAATTCTCAATCGATTATAATTCAATAATTCCATTTAATTAATTTCACTTGAAATTCACATACAATATAAAAAAAAAAATATATATATATATAGAGGGTGTCCAAAAAGTATGGGAAAAAACATATACTACGTATTATTGAGGTTTAAATAGATTAAAAAAGTTTATATAAATTTATTGAATAGATATATGATTTTAAAGATATTTATGATTTATTATGATAATCATAAAAAATGTTTCGAATATTTTTCATTTCTGTAAAAATACAAGGACTTTTATTCGTCGAATTAACAATTGCCAAACTCTTTCTAATATTCAAATTCCTTGGAAAATTCTAATATTCAAATCTAATATTCTAATATAAAAATCTAATATTCAAATTCCATTGGAAATAATCGTAAATGTATTTTTTTGAATATATATCGTATTTTTGATAAATCAAGTCATTTTTTTGACCTTCATATAAATAAAAGTTCAAAAGAAAAAAAAAAAAAAAAAAAAAGAAAAAGAACGATTTAAAAAATAAATCAGAAATCTTTTCAAAATTATATATTCTTTTTAATAAAACATTTTTGGACATAAGTTTGGACATGAATCTTTTTCTCATTTATTTGACCTCAATAATACTTGATATAAGTTTCGTCCTATAATTTTTCAACAATTAACAATATTACATATATATATATATATATATATATATTTATTATGGGGACCGGAAAGTAATGTCGTTTCTGTGCATGTCAATATTTGATTGTGATTGAAAATAAAAGCTTGTTAAAAATTTATTCGTTTGAATTTAATTTAAAAAAGCGACATTACTTTTCGATTCCTCCGTAATATATCCAATTGATATGGTTAATTAATTAATTAATAATAGATAATAAAATAAATGATATAAGAAATAACGATTGCATGAATAACGTGAATATGGTGAAATTCAAAACTACGAGTTAAACGTTGGATTTCGAGTATGAACTCAAGTACTAGACGGTTGAGTTTCATCATACCGGTAGTTCGTTGTATCTCCTTCGAGGCTCAAAGTTGTGACAGTCACTGTTCCACCGGGTGATATACCGAGAAAGCATATCCTTGAGGTCCTCGTGCTCGCGTCCACACAAACATTCGCTAACTCACAAATACAACAGCTAGAAGATGCATCCACACGTCGCCAAGTCCGTTCCCGTCTCTCCGTCCGGGATAGTTTGCAAGCATGACGAAGCTTCGCGGGAGTCGACGAATCGTTAGTCGAGTATTCTTAACTCTTCGTAAGAATCGCGAGTAGACCTTAGAGAACGCGAGAGATCATAGAACGCCTTGGGAAACTTTGTGGATCTTCCATGCGATCGTAATGTTAACAACGTCGAGATAAAGAATTTTGTTCAAATAAATACTATTTTTTCTTTTTTTCCTTTTCTTTTTTTTTTCTTCTTTTTTCTCTCTCTCTCTCTCTCTCTCTCTCTCTCTCTCTCTGTCTCTGTCTCTCCCACCTGTATTTGCGTTTAACTCTCTTCGTTTTGAGACAAATGATTTTAAAGAAATTAATAATAATCCCGAGTTGCGTAGAATTCTTCTTTTTTTTTTTGTTTTTTTTTTTTGTTTTTTTTTTGTTTTTTTTTTTTTTTTAATATAAAAAATGAAAAACGAAAAAAGATTAATTTCCATTATTATTTAACGTGAAATATTAATTACTATGAATAATATCAATTTTTCGAGGTGAATTGATATCATGCGTGAAAATTTCTGCGTAAGGTGAAAAACAGTTTTTAATTCATCTAACTCATACGTTCAACGACAAGAATCAATTTTATACAAATCAATTTAATTTTTGCATTTTCATCCAATATCTTTAATATAATATTTTCTCGATAAAAAATAGAAGAGAATACTATAATAGTCTTCTTTGTTTTTTTTTACATTAGACTTTACTCTTATTAAGAAATATATACTTTCAATATTTAAAAATGTCGGCGGCATTTAACGCGTCGAATAATAAATGTGGCTTTAAATAAAAAAAAAAAAAAAAAAAAAAAAAAAAAGAAAAAAGAAAAAGAAAAAAAAATTTGAAAACTTTTCCATTACACAGATGAGCATTAAATTTTTTTTTCTTTTTATTTCCCCATAATTTTCGATAATCGTCTCGAGTTAATATCTCTTTAATGAGAAATAATGGGACATTATAAAATCTGTGCCATTATAGTTGTATATAGTTATATATTTGGTTAAATCGTAATGTAGGATATTTGTAATTGATCTAACACACTCATACGAGTCCATTTCTCCGTTCATTCAATAATTCTTTTATTATCAGATTCGTTGTGCTCGATCATGCACGTTTTCTCTTGCCAGGCTCTGTGGCTAAAAGTGGGACAAAAAATTTGTGTCTCTTTCTCCAAGGAACTACAGAAACGCTTGATCGTAGACAACAAAACTCAAGATTCTTCTATTTTCTCTCGAATCAATCTCTCCGCGTAATATCTGGGGTGGGGGGGAGGAGGTCTCAGATTTAAGAAATCGCTAATTCGAGTCCCCCTTCTCCTCCCCCTCTCCCCCTCCCTCATAACTAGCTCTGGGTGGTTGTCCATCATATAAACGGCTCCCTTGCCTGCGGCTTTGAGACAGAGAGACAGAGAGAGAGAGAGACAGAGAGAGAGAGAGAGAGAGAGAGAGAGAGAGGGCAAAAGCAAAAAAAAAAACATACACACAGAAAAAAAGAAAAGAAAAGAAAATGGTGGATGAAAAAGGAGAAGAGAAAAATAAAAAGTAAACGGCGGGGGGGGGCGGTAGGGAGGAAGTAGAGTGAGAAGGAGACGGAAGGAAAAAGTAAGGCCGCGCCGGTAGGCATACAAGAAATCCATGCAAATCGTTGACCGTTTTATTTATTTATTTACTTTTATTTTACTTACTTGCTCGTTTATTTATTTATTCATGCTCGTGCGAGCCTATGTAAATATATACGGCTCGTCTTTATGGGAAGCCGTGAACCCGCCGTTACCGACTTTACGTCCCGATGATCCGTTTCTAAGATGGCTACCATGAGTGGGAGAGAAAAAGAGAAAGAGAGAGAGAGATAGAGAGAGAGAGAGAGAGAGATATTCCTCTCTTCGTTGATGATACGATCGAAAGGTCACGAGGATACGCATATATCATCGAACTTGACGCTGGATCGTCATTCGCGAAAACTATCGAAAGATATTTTTTTTAATTTTTAAAATTTTTTTATTTCCCTGACATGTCGTCAAAAACTATCTATAATACATCATCGTTTACATGTCGATTACTAAGAAGTCAAGAATGATGTGTATTTACTGTTTGTACAGTAATGATACAAGATATTACCGTTCGGTACAAAACATATAAACACCGGTTGTTACGTCTCTAATCAATCTATATTTCATTTTTATATTTATACATTATTATTATTATTATTATTATTAATAGTATATATCATACGTCATAATAATTGATGTAAGTTAAACGTGTGAATACATCGGTTAAATCTCTAATCAATCTATATTTCATTTTTATATTTATATATTATTATCATTATTATTATTATTATTATTATTATTATTATTATTATTATTATTAATAGTATATATCGTACGTCATAATAATTGATGTAAGTTAAACGTGTGAATACATCGGTTAAGTCTCTAATCAATCTATATTTCATTTTTATATTTATACATTATTATCATTATTATTATTATTATTATTATTATTATTATTATTATTAATAGTATATATCATACGTCATAATAATTGACATAAGTTAAACGTGTGAATGCACCGGTTAAGTCTCTAATCAATCTATATTTCATTTTTATATTTATACATTATTATTATTATTATTATTATTATTATTATTAATAATATATATCATACGTCATAATAATTGATGTAAGTTAAACGTGTGAATACATCGGTTAAATCTCTAATCAATCTATATTTCATTTTTATATTTATACATTATTATTATTATTATTATTATTATTATTATTATTATTAATAGTATATATCATACGTCATAATAATTGACATAAGTTAAACGTGTGAATGCACCGGTTAAGTCTCTAATCAATCTATATTTCATTTTTATATTTATACATTATTATTATTATTATTATTATTATTATTACTATTATTATTATTATTATTATTATTATTATTAATAATATATATCATACGTCATAATAATTGATATAAGTTAAACGTGTGAATACACCGGTTAAGTCTCTAATCAATCTATATTTCATTTTTATATTTATACATTATTATCATTATTATTATTATCATTATTATTATTAATAGTATATATCATACGTCATAATAATTGACATAAGTTAAACGTGTGAATGCACCGGTTAAATCTCTAATCAATTTAATTTAATCAATTTCATTTTTACATTTTTATATTATTAAATATATCGTACGTCATAAAAAGGGGTAAGCTAACATAATATTACAAGTATAATACAATTCATAAATACATACATATATTATATACATATATATATATATATATATATATATATATAGATACACAGATATAAAATCTACGTTATAGATTACTTCTTACATAGACGCATTAAATCATTCGTGACTTTTGATATATCATCGATTGATACCATTAACTACACTCACGCATACACACACACACACACACACACACATATATATATACATATATATATATATATTTATATGTATAAACGAGTTCGCAGTAGCAAAGCTTAGTCATTTATCCGGCGCCGTCTTTAATTAACACGCTCGACAGTGCCGAGTGATCGTACCTAAGGAAACTTTCTACAGAAGCACCGAGTCGAGCTAGACTCGCTTCGACTGCAAGTCAGCGTCGATTAGGTGCATCGTTTTCCGTAAAGAAGCGCATGAAATCCTTCGCGCAGGTATCATTTCGTGCATTCGCGCACGAGCTACTATATGTGTGCCGTGCAAGAAAGAATGAAAGAGATAAAAAGAAAGAGAGAGAGAGAAAGAGAGAAAGAGAGAAAGAGAGAAAGAGAAAGAGAGAGAGAGAAAGACGTGGTGCACGGCGTTAATCGGAGAATTATAGGATCAACGACGTTACCCTGGCAACGGATAACGGCTGGCCAGATGTTGCCGACAATATCGCCACCTAGGAAGTACCTACGAGTTCTGACATCTGCCTCGTCATTCTTACTCTACGTCTGATTGTGAGTGAAAAGAAAGAAATATATATATATATATATATATATATATATATATATATATATGTATTTCTATATATATTTATATTTATATATATATATGGACGAGCAGCAAAGATATAACATTAATTTATTCCTTTGTTATATCAATTTGATATTGAATTTTATACTACTTGAAAATGAATATATTTTTAGATTTAATCGTAAAAAGGATGAAAGTATCGTTGTAATATGACAGATACGTACGTTTAAATGGAAAATTTAATTTATTCCTTTTCGTTATATTATTTGTATTTTGTAACTTGAAAATGAATATTCTTATGGTTTCTCATCGTTAAAAAGAAATGAAAACTATCGTATAATAGGGCAGATATGAACGAGTAAAGAAGGGTCGCAATGATCATTTCCAATTTGATCAAAGAACGGAATACTAGCAAGGTGGACTCAGCAATGTGTGAAGATATCCTGACGATTAATTATCCTAAATTAACTGGAGTAAGAAGGGCACCGACAACTATCGGACCGTGAATATACATACATTTAGTTATACCATTGCGTTCATCATCGGACATAGAGATAATATCGTTTTTACGATTAGTCAAAAGGAGATTGTTAATTAAAAAAAGAGAGAGAGAGAGAGAGAGAGAAAGGGCAGAAAAAAAAATAATAATGAGAGGAAGAAAAAAGAGCGAGAATGATTATTATTATTATCAATTTTGTTTTCGTTAACACTGCCGCTAATCACCGGACACAGGGATAATATCGTTTTTACATTGATCAAAGGAGATTGTTAATTAAAAAAAAAAAAAAGAAAGAAAAAAGGGAAGAAAAAAGAAGTAATAATAATAATAATAATAATAATGAGAGAAAGGAAAAATTTTGACGACGATTATTGTTATTATCAATTTATAAATCATGCAAATACTTTTATGAAATCCTTTCCTCTCCTTGCATTATTTCTATCAACTAAGATTTTCGGATCGATCGGTTTTTACGATTGGTCAAAAGGGGATTGTTAATTAAAAAAAAAGAGAGAGAGAGAGGCAGAAAAAAAAATAATAATGAGAGAAAGAAAAAAGAGCGAGAATGATTATTATTATTATCAATTTTGTTTTCGTTAACACTGCCGCTAATCACCGGACACAGGGATAATATCGTTTTTACATTGATCAAAGGAGATTGTTAATTAAAAAAAAAAAAAAGAAAGAAAAAAGAAGTAATAATAATAATAATAATAATAATGAGAGAAAGGAAAAATTTTGACGACGATTATTGTTATTATCAATTTATAAATCATGCAAATACTTTTATGAAATCCTTTCCTCTCCTTACATTATTTCTATCAACTAATCAAGATTTTCGGATCGATCGATCGATCGATCGATCGATCGATCAATTTTATCCATCAAACTTTATTTCAATAATCGTCGAATAATAAGATGGGCCGTTCTCTATCGTTTCGAGCCCACCCCTAACGTGATCGTCAATAAACTATAGTGAGTAGTATTAGTAGTAGTAGTA
>NC_140814.1:9305000-9377500 GCF_050613455.1 Vespa mandarinia | reverse complement strand
CTCTCTCTCTCTCTCTCTCTCTCTCTCTCTTTCTTATTTTACATTTTTTTCTCGTCCTTTCTTATTTTGACGAGAAGAAAAAAGAGAAGAAGGATCGCACGTTTTAGGTTTTATTTAAATGCAGTTTAAGAGTGAACAAATTTTTTTTTTTTTTTTCTATAAAAGACCATAAGAATATAGGAATCTTTTTGATCTTCTTCGTAGCATACGGATTCACATAATTTCTCGGGCATCTGCCGTTGAGAGAAAGAGAGAGAGAGAGAGAGAGAGAGAAGAAGAGCTAGCTGCTCATTTGTGGTTTGTCCTTTCTCCTTTCTCTGTCATCGTTTTCGTCTTGTTTCTCCGCAACGAAATACAATAGAATATATTCCCCCATAAAACTCCTCTATCTTATAAAATATATATTATCGATAGGATAAAAAAGGAAGAAAGAAAGAAATGGAAAAACCCGTGAAAAAAATTCATAAATAAATCTTTTGCAAATGAAAATATCTCGATGGATGATCATTAATGAGTTTTCATTATGATTTCCTCTTGGACGAATTTAGAAAAATTTATATATGTATATACATATATATGAGTATGATTTCATGCATTGAAATCACCGGCGAATGGTTAGCAGGGCCCATTGTCGAAGACGAGAAAATGATTTTCTCGGATTCGTTTGCTTCTCTCGAAGACAACATCTTCAGTTAGAAGAGTTCGAAGCTAGTAAACGAGGATACCTTAGTCATCTTGTCGGCAAGTTCTTTCGAGCACTAATCTAATAGCCAACTCCTTTTGTCGGTCTATAACTAAAAGACCGCCGCGACTAATTCGTCGTTTATTTTTCAAAGTAACCTTTAACTTTCGTGAGATGGGTGACTTGAAAAAAATAATATTAAACAATATGATTGTTCATTACCGATGCATATATATATATATATATGTATGTATCTATGTATGCATTATATATGTATGTATGTGTATTTAAAAGATTACAATTTTCTTTTTGCAAATATTAATCTTGATCGTGATAGAAAGTTTATGAATTTTAATGCTTATATTCTTTTAACGATATTTTTTTGTTCTTAATCAATAAGATAGAAAGAGAAAGAGAAAGAGAGAGAGAGAGAGAGAGAGAGAGAGAAAAGATGGAAAAATATGATTACGACAAAAGGGTTTAACGAGTTTGCGGTCAGAAGGAAAGGATTGGTGGCAAATTCTTTCGACACGGTGTCAGATGGTGGTAAAGCTCGATACATCTAATATTATTTCTTTCTTAACACCATAAGGATAGCGAGGTGTCATGAGATTTTTGGATCAAAGGTTGCTTCGTCCTTTCGTACCTGCAACGTGCCATGACGAATTTTTCCTTTACTTCGATATATCTAATGATACTCTGAAATCAATATTTTTTCATGTAAATTTTATTCACGATAAAAAGAAAAAAAGAAAAGAAAAAAAAAAAAGAAAGAAAGAAAGAAAGAAACAAAACAAATAAACGGGACACAGTCTTTTCTCTTAATTTTTCAATTAATGATAAAATATCGTTTAATAATATCGTAGGACAGTTCAAATATAGACGATACGAATGATTATCTCTCTTCCATGTGATTATTCGTGGTTTGTTAATTTATTTTCTGATCAAATGGATGTTGTCTGTGGAAGGTTACGGTCAGTGAAAATCGCATTTAAAATCGATTTTCCGTACGATCCTTTTCTTGGTTTGACCATTTTCAGTAACGCCCAAAATTCCGATAATCACTTCGTTAAATCTGTTCTGCTTATTTCGCATATTTTTCGTATCCTCTCTCTCTCTCTCTCTCTCTCTCTCTCTCTCTCTCTCTCTCTCTCTCTCTCTCTCTCACTCACTTTTTCTGTCGTTCGAAACCGTAACGTGGCAATTTTAAAATGAAATCCTTTTGTTATCGCATAATATATAGGAATCAATAATTTTCTAATACAATTCCACGGACGTTAGAATGTTATACATATGACAGAGGAAAAATAATCGTGCAAATTGTCTTTGACGAGGACCCATTGTGAATCATGATCCGTTGTCCGCCCATGAGTTTTGAGAAATGACAGATTTCTTCGTCTCCACCTATCTGTCAAAATTTTCGATTGATATTTTCTATTTACAAAAAAAAAAGATAGAAAGAGAAAGGGTTTCAAATTGCTTTCCTTCTAGATTTCGTTAGTTAACAAGCTGTTCCGTGAAAGTGATACTATCTAATCCAATATCGTTCATTTCTCACCGTGCTTTATTTATAAAATTTCTTATAATAATAATAATAATAATAATAATAATAATAATAATAATAATAATAATAATAGTAATAATAATAATAATAATAATAATAATAATAATAATAGTAATAATAATAATAATAATAATAATAATAATAATAATAATAATAATAATAATAATAATAATAATAATAATAATTAATAATAATAATAATAATAATAATAATAATAGTAATAATAATAATAATAGTAATAATAATAATAATAATAATAATAATAATAATAATAATAATAATAATAATAATAATAATAATAATAATAATAATAATAATAATAATAATAATAATAATAATAGTAATAATAATAATAATAGTAATAATAATAATAATAATAATAATAATAATAATAATAATAATAATAATAATAATAATAATAATAATAATAATAATACAAGAATACAACATTTCTTCGAGTCGTGCTTAAAAAATCTATCGGGAATACTGTTAGGAAAAAAAAGAAAGTAATCGCAATGACACACGAAGTTACGATTTATATAAATACTTCTTTGGTCTGATGCTGTATATCTCCTTAATTTTCTAATATTTATCTATAAGAACATATCCTTTGCCCTTTGCTTAGAAATTAATTGTAATATATATATATATATATGTGTGTGTGTGTGTATGTGTGTGTGTGTATGTGTGTGGAATATCTTATGAATGGGACGGAAATATTAAAAGGAAATACATAATTGTATACGTCATTGTACGATAAAATTATCTTATGCAATAATTAATGTAAAATCAATCTTCATTATGATTAATCTTTGGACACCGTTAGTCGCACACATTTATTCTATACAAGTATAATAAAAATATTATATTTAGGTACACAGACCAGATGTCGTAATAAATATTATTTAATAGGTATATATTTACATTACCAAAAAAAAAAAAAAAAAAAAAAAAAAGAAAAGAAGAAAAGAAATATTCTAAGTTAATGATAAGAAGGAACATGATGATAAAAGTGAACAGACCAAATCAGGAATATTAACATTCTAATGGCACATCCTTCGACGTAGAATCATCAACTCACTTTTTATAATTAATTAAGCTACGATCTATTCATAATCAGTCGTCGCAAATTGAAAATCACAATTTTTCTTTTCCAATCTAATATTTATCAAATGAAATTTATCAATTAATTTTTATATCGGATTGTCCAGAAAATTTATATCTACGTTTAATTCATCTTCAACTTATATTATATTATAAATATTATTAATATATATTATATATATTATATTATATTATAATATATATATAATATATATTATGTAATATAATATATAATATATAACTAATATAATACTTAAATAAATATTATTATTAACTGTATAAATATAGTTAATATATATATGTATATAGGGTGTCCGTTCAAGCAAATATTTCGGTTGAAAGTTTAATAAAAAAAATTTGCACGATTTTGAATCAACTACAAAATGCATTTAAACAATTTATTTTTCTTTTTTTACCTCGTAACTTTTTCGATTTATAAAGTTAACATAGTTCGTTTAAATGGATACTTATATTTTTTCCATTTTTTTTTCTTTTTGCATATTTACATAATAATGATCATTTGCGATTAAAATTATATTTAATTAAATTAATTAATTATTAATATCGTTTATTTGAGATATTCAGCATCTTAACGATTGATTCGCAGATTTATAGTTTATTGTAATTCATACTTTATATTATAGAAATACATTATTTACAAATCAAGCAATCGTGTATTTTGACGAATTAAATTTCAGTGATCCTGTTCGTTGTAACGGACTTTAAAATATTACGTAGCCTGACGATTATTTATTAAATTGTAATATAGAAAATTAATTACTTTAATTACCGTATCATTGAGACTTAACGTAGTAATACAATTCATACCAAGTCACGACATTGTTTACAAATATAAATATAATAAGTAAACGTGAAATATTTCAATCGATTGATTTTCATTACGTTTCAAATGCACGTGTACTTGATTTGTAACTTTATTATTGATTTTTTTGAAAACAATATTTAATATAAAAAAAAAAAAATTAGGATTATACATTTGCAATTTATTATTTGCACGGTGAATCAATCCTTTTTGGCTTGTACTACGATTTTTGGGTACATTTTGTATCCAAAATAAGAGTATATATATATATATATATACTCTTGACTCAGAAATAAATTATAATCAATAACAATATTAATTCGGCATCTATCGATAATAATTGATAAGAATTTTTTTTAGACAAACGAATAGAAACTTTTGATCGAGCTCACCTTTTTATCTTTTTCCATCGTGTTTCTCGAGTAATTCACAAAGTGCGGCGATGTATGTTTGAGCCATTTGAAGAGTCTCAAATTTACTGAGCTTATGATCGGCTCCTAAACTTGGTACAACCTCGCGCAATTTATCGAAGGCATCGTTCAAACCATTCATGCGACGTCTCTCACGTGCGTTCGCAGCTAATCTACGCCTTTTGAGAACACTTGGTGATGGGGGTACGTCGCTCGAACGTCGTCTTCCTCTTCTTGGCTGTGTCGTAGGAGATGATTGATTTTTCTATTATAAAAAAAAAAGTAGTAACAAAAACAAATTTTTGAAAAATTTACTTTTAAATTTACTTTAGATTTAAAGAAAGATCGATTAACGAAGAATAGAAAATTTTTATTTTTAACATTATTTATGATCAACGATAAATTAAATATTATTGTATAAATTTTGTATATATATATATATATATATATATATATGTACATATATATTTAATATAATTATTATTTTTCTTCTAAAAGATTTCATTTTTGTATATCCGCAAATAATTAGAATCTTTAAAGATCAGAAAGTTTTCTTTGAAATGAAATTTTTCTTTTTTAAAACCTTATCCCTCTTTTTTAAATTCTTTCTTTAATTATTAAATTAACGTTTAATAATAAATGTTTTTCTTTCGAACCTGAACCGTTGATGATATCGCGTCCCAACAATTTCTTCGAGACTCGACAATCGTACAAACTGTCTTGTCACTCTCCATAGATTGATATTTAGGTTTTTGCGCGAGATTCTCATAACAGTAAGCCGTCGGATGATATTCCATTGAATTATCCTCGTACAAGGTAGTTCTAGGTGACATTCCATGATCCATTTGATGTTGACTCTCGTATCTGTGAAATAATCGTTGACTTGTTACGATTCAATGTGCTCGAAATAATAAAAAAAAAAAAAAAGAGAGAAAAAAAAGGAGAAAAAAAAAATTCCCCATGGAAACTTTGAATCGTGCGTGAGAAACATTTTTCACAATGTGATCAAACATGTGAACAAAACCGTGCAACAAGGACAACAGAGAAAAATAGTCGAGCAAAAATGTTACCGATTATCGTCGATTAATTTCAAACTTTTTCAAAGTTCAATTTTCTTCCCTGGAAAAAATGTCGCTAAGGAATAGAAAAATGAAATACGAAGAAACAAATGATAAAGAAAAAAAAAAAAGAAAGAAGAAAGAAAAAACAAACATCGTAAAGAAACGAACTAACCGTTGTGGTGTAACGGGTGTCAAAACACCACAAGGTCCTCTTTCGTATCCCTCAGGTGTTCTCGAATACTCTGTTTCCAAATTTTTCGCATAATCAAGATTCTCAAGTTCTCTTCGTGGCGTTAATTCACCTTTGTACACATAATTCTCTCCGTACATTGTCTTAACGTGTTCGCAATTTGGCGAATTATATGGCGAAGGATAAAGTGGATCATACGTCCTTCCAGTTGATGTCGAATAAGTGGACGTTAATATGTCCGAGGAGCAGGATTGATAATCGCTATGATGATTGGATAATAAAGCCATTATCAATTGAAATCCTGCATGTACCGTTTTAAAATCAGATCATCAGTAATCTCGTACATATCCTCCTTCAAAGAAAATATATTTTTTTTTTCGTTAACATCGCCTAACTTTGTTAGATTTCACTTGGAAACTCTATCGAATTTCACTTTCACGATCGAATTATTCCTATCCTTGTCATTCTTATTTATCTTCTACTATCTAATTTCTCACAATGAATAAAAAAACACATAGCTCGTGAAATCGTTCGAATATTATTTATTTATTTATCTTTATTTTTTTTTTTTTTGTTACTTCGATATTCTAGAATTCACTCTTTTATCGAAAAGAAAAGGGAAGCTTCACCAATCTCTCCTCGCCCGTCTGTTCGTCGATTGAAAAAGAGGAAAAAAAAAAAAAAAAAAAAGAGAGAAAGAAACAACAACAACGACAGAAAAAACTGTTTCGAAGAGCACGAACTAAAAGACACGGCGAGAAGATCTTCGCGGTGTAAAGGCTCGAGTTTGAGTGTGGCGCGTGCCAGCAAGTTCTTCGCCGCATCAACATATGGTTCCCACTTGGTTTCGTGCTCATCCTTATAGGTAATACGTGCACCTGGTGGGCCCAGTCCAACTCCTCCTGCGCGTGTATCTACCCCTCTCCACGTTTCTTTCTTTTCCCTTCGCGAACTACTCCTCGTCCTGCGAGAATGCCACCAAGCATCCCCTGCTTCCTGTTCTGACGTACCTGCGTAGGCTCTCCATGAGTTTAAAGAGACACTTCAGAGACGACGAGTAGAGGAAAAAGAAAGAAAAAAAAAAAGAAAAAAAAAAAAGAAGAGGAAATATTTATAATGAATACTTGATAGAAACAATTCAACAGGTAGTATCATCGAATGAGAATTACCGTTAGGATATCGTTCTAATAATTTGATCGATCATTTAACGATTCAACAGGAAAGTTTCCAATTTTTATTCAAATTGATAAATATAATAACGATGAGAATTATCGGTTTGGAATATTTTGGATTCGATCAAATGATAAAAAGAAAAATTGTTCAAATCTTGTTGAACCGAATGATAATCATTCTTTAACACTTATCATTTTCATATCAACGTCGACATTTCTTACACACCAACTCTAACGTCGAATTAGACTCGACATTATACAACGCGATTTTTTAAATAATTTAAAATATTTCAATTTGATTTTTCTTTATTTTTCAAATAATCTTCATTCTTATCTCAACGTCGTCATTTCTTACACATCAACTCTAACGTCGAATTAGACTCGACATTATACAAAGCGATTTTTTAAATAATTTAAAATATTTCAATTTGATTTTTCTTTATCTTTCAAATAATCTTCGTAATACATGATTTTAAGGAGTATCCTTTTTTGATCTTTTACATAAATTAATTATGGAGATATTGATAGGTAAAAAATAAATTAAAGAGAACAAAGAGTTAAGATCTTTTCGTAATCCTAATTATACCGAAAAATATAACGAACTTTGTTCGTAACAAATGTATACATACATACACACACACACACACACACACACACATATATATATATATATATATATATTTGTGTGTATGTATACATTTGTAAATTGTTACGGTTCGTTGATGATTTACTATGGTAGTTCATTTCTTTTTTTTTTATTTTTTTTTTTTTTTTTGAAGGAGAAGGGCGACGACAAAAAGGGAATGGTATCGATAGAATCGTCCGGCGGTCCCTTTAAATTCTAAGGAGATGCCAAGATAATCTCTTCGATGGCGGGAAGAAAAGTAGAGTAAGGGAGTCTAAAAATGGTGTCGAGTGGAGGGCCACGCTAAAAAGAGGGTACAACGGTCGCGTGCTACTACAGGCATTCGCCTTAAGACAATTAGCGATATTCATCTTAGACGGTTTGCCTTGAGACCCTTTTCGCAAGGTGTTCCCTTTAAAGATCCTCAGGATAAATGAGAAGTGGTGAAGAGGGGGAAGAGTGAATTCAGATGGGGTCACTTCACGTGAGTTCACATTTTTACTGGAAATATTATAATATTTTCAAATTTCGAATTTGTTTCAATTTGGCATTATCAAAAATTAGTGATTCTTCGAATGATATCAACGATATATGCGGCGTATTCTTCTTCCTTTTCTTTTTTCTTTTTCTTGTTATTTTTTTTTTTCATTCTATCAAAGAACGTTATCAAAACATTGTTTCGATCGTCAATCAAAGTGTCATTTCATTCCACGATATTATTACAGATCTATGGAATAAAATTATTTTTATATATTATAAAGGCTAATTCGATTATATTAATATTCAATATTTTTAGAAATTTGTTTAAATTCATATTTATGATTGTCAATCAAATCAACGTGATATAAATATTTATTTATAAAAAAAATTTCTATTTTAATTAGATATCATATTTAATGGATTTTGAAATATAGTATTAGAAAATGAACCAAGGGTACGTTGGAAAATGAACTTTCATTGATTCCACCATGAGAAGAAATCATGATCATCGTGGAAGGTCGTTAAGGGACCTTTCATCGAGTTGGCTCCTTTTCATTTTCGATTCAATTAGAGCAGAACTTTTCTATGATAGATCTCTCTCTCTCTCTCTCTCTTTCTCTCTCTCTCCCTCTCTTTTTCAAATTTCAGCAATCTGTCGTCGATCTTTATAAACGAATTAGCTACGAGATAGCCATATGGTAGCATAGGCACGCGTTCAACAAGCCAATAATGATCACTATCGTGACTTCTACATTAAAAAGCTGCAAATAGAATACTAATAATTTTAGAGAAATCACATTGATAATTATCGATCGAATATACATACATATATACATACATACATATATATATATATATATATACACATATATACATACATATATATATATATATTAACGATAGATCATTTTAAACTAAGACATGTTTCTTCATTGAGGTAATTCGTTATTGATCCTATGTGATCCATGACTCGAGAATGAGTTCGAATCAATTGATTCAGCTATATAGATCATCGCATTGAACAGAGGACCGTGAAATAGGAAAACGAAGTACGTACCACCTTAAACATTTTATAAGAGAAACATAATTAGTAAATAATTATAGTTTAGATTCTAAGCCATCAAGAATAAATTAAATAAAATTATTATTATTATTATTATCATTAATTATTTATTATTATGTTATTGTTATTGTTTTTTGTTTTTTTTTTTATTCTTACCGCACTAAAGTTCTCCAAATTCAGTGTATAAAATTTGCCAGCGGTTAATTGAATGGGTGTTTGGCTTCTAAGTATCATTAGATTAAAAATTTTTCTCGTTCTTAACGAAGCACGATACCAATTACCATTTGCTCTGATAATAATGTGATTTTTTTTTTTTTTTAATTTAGAAAAAATTACTTTCAGAATACTTTCCATCAATTCTTATATAATTATTAAACAAAAAAGAATTTTACTTACGCATATTCGCATACTCGTATACTATGATCGTACAATTGTTGAGCTGGCAAACTTTCGAATAACAAGTGACAAGTTTGTGCGATGGCAAATGAACCATATCTGAATGCTTCATCCGGTTTATTCAAATGCATTACAGCCTGATCATGAAATAAAAAAAAAAGGAGAAGAAGAAAAAAAATAAAAAGAAAATTAGATGTAAATACAATAATCATTGTTACATTCTATTATTTACATAATCTTTGTTATTATCACGATAATATATTAATAATATATTACACTTGCTTTATGAAATATTTTATCGATAATATTTATAACAATATTAACGCTTTTTTTTTGTCAAAACAATTTTACAAAAATTAATGATATTTCTTCGATAACATTTATAATATTTAATAAATAAAAAAAGATACGACGTTTAATGTAAAAATAATATTTAAGAAAATTTACCTGAAATCCCGTGAAGCTAATGCAAACCATGTTCAATCCAAGTTGTACAAAGAAGGATACTGTATTTGCTGACTCGATCATTTGTGAATATCTTAAAAGCGATATTAATGAGAAATTAAAAATTATTATAAACGTAAAAGTTATTTAATGAAAAGTCATTTGAAATATTTCATTATTCGTCATTAAAATACCAACTGTAAAATGTGATTATGTAGTTTAACGCAATCTCCAGCGAGTTTACAAGTTTTATCATTCATTTTATTTGGATAAATGTCGACGTTCATGTCACCGTCCTTGACAACATTTTCCAAACGATTACTGATATTGGATGTGAAAAAAAAAAAAAAGAAAGAAAATAATAATAATTTATCAATTTTACAAATTAATTTCTTAAATTAACGATCAAAATCAATATTACCCTAATATCGTTATGATACCGCAAATATGTTGCACGTAAAATACGAACATCGAGTCGATACCAACAACAGCAGCACAAAATCCAATAGTACCAAAGTACGAATGTATTAATACGAAATAATAATACTTTTCCATGCTTATGAAGTATTCCGCATGAAATATCAAAGGATACTGTTCCGTTTCGTTTCCAGCAAGGCCGAAAAATCGCGATGACAGTGTTAACACTGGGACCATTAAAAATGGCATCATCGATCCATAGACACATACTGAAAAACAACATAAAAATATTAATAATTTATAAAAAGAGAGATAGAAAGAGAGAAAGCCATTTAACTTTGAAGTCACATAATCTTATATACTAATTGATTATAAATTAAGAAACGCTTGAATGTCTCATTAGAGGCATTAAAAACAAAAAAAAAGGAATAAATAAAAAAAGGTTTCTTAATTTTACGTGTAAAATAATTTTAAGAATACAATATAAAATATCCGACTACGGTTAAAGTCGGAAATTTAATGATTTTTAATTTTTCTAATGGAATATTTTATATTTTTTGTTCTTTTTTTTTTTTCTTTCTAATTAATCAAATATTATAATACATTGTATTTTAAATAATTATAAGCTGAAAGTAATACTATAATTATTTTTCTATAAATACGAAAAATATGAAATTGTAAAAGATTAAATAATATTTCTACGGATTGATAATTTTTCGTAAATAATGTTGACAAGGTCTCAATCAATAATAATTAAATAATAATTAATTTCTACTTTATCATTTATATTATTAAAGTCAATGGAAAAATCCAACTCTCATACTAATTTCCAAAATAATAATAATAATAATAATATAAATGCTAATACTGTGATAAATATAAAATAATAATAATAATAATAATAATAATAATAATAATAAAAATAAATAAAAATCTTATGCGAATGTCTCGAAAGATTGTGCAAAAAAAAAAAAAAAAAAGAAAAGAAAAAAATAAAAAGAAAAAAGAAGAAAACGAAAAAAGAGAAAATCAGATAGAAAATTCCAAGAATATGAAAAGAATCCGTAGGTGTGTTAAATCTGATGTACCTGCATAACCTTTGCTCAACAACGTTCCAATGGAATAATAATCGTGAAGAATACGAATCTCCTCGTCCTTCTTCATGGCCATTCTCCAGTCGTCTTGCATCGTCACCAAAAGCTTTTTCATCTATGAGCAGATATCATTTTATACGACGGTAATATTTAACGGAGAAGTCTAGCTTTATCTCTTATGTACATAACTACACCGGTACATGCCTTAGCACTGTTGAAAATAAAGTTAACGATCTTCACGACTATCATCAAGCTGACCAGGAAAGGCGCGAAATTTTCCAATGCAATATCACTGTCATAATTCCATGCCGCTATCATACCGCCACCCTGTATATATCATAGTCATCATCTTCGATAATATGTCCATTAGTGTGTTAATTATCGTACACTTAGGTATGTATATTTTAACTTTTCATGAATAACATTTTCCTTAACGTTCAAATGGATCATAAAAATTGTTCCGTGAAGTATTACGAAAAATTAATATTATTATATTATATTATTTTCACATGTTATGTTCTTGCACGATTAAAATTCAAGAACGAACATATTTATTTATTTTTATTCTTTTTTTTCGTTTTTTCCTTTAATTTTCTTAACTCTCTCTCATTTACTCGATTAATTTAATTTAATCTATTTACATTTATAAAATAATCAAGGTTAAAATTTCAAGATTTTTAAAAGTCTTCCGTCATAGATAAAATTTGAGAAACGCAATTATATAATACAATAATCGAAAATTCGTTGGAATTAGTTTATTATTAAAAATCATTTTTGACTTGATTTATATTAAAATTAATATTATTGAAATATTATGATCATTATTATTATTATTATTATTATTATTATTATTATTATTATTATTATTATTATTATTATTATTATAATTATATTTACGCAAATCTACGAATGATGGATTTTGATAAATCGAACGTTATAAATATTAACATCAACAACTATGGACGAACTTTAATATAATTTAAATCGTATGTAAAAATGATTACACATTAATTGAATACACAAAATTACGGATTCATATGAAACTTGTATTCGTATAACACCATATTATAATTATTCATTTAATGAGATAATTAAATCATCTTAAATATCTTTTAATTTATAAAAAAAAAAAAAAAAAAAAAAAAAGGAAATACGTGAAAGAAATTTATCAAAAAAATATATGTAAAATATATAAAAGAAAATTTTTATAACGTATGTTATATATCACGTATATCATACGTTGTACATAATAAACGTATGATCAAAAAAAAAAAAAAAAAAAAGAACAAAGAAAAACGAAAAACGAATAGATACCTGTAAAACAGCTTGTGCAGTAACAAACGGCAAATATACAAACGAAACCAATATCTTTTCCATATTAGTTTGATGCGGCCATTGTCCAACAATACGCATCAGTCTTCTCGTGAATTTCATGTATCGTAGTTGCGTGTTGTCCATTTCGACGAGTTCGACATCGTCGGACTACTGTTACGTTCGACGAACAAAATTTCGATTTCACGTTCGGTGAAACAGAAAGCTCATCGAACATTCCGTTTGAAAAGTCTATCTATCTACATACATCCTAATAACGAAAGATTTGCATGTCTGATGATGATAATAAGCGAGGTATAATTAGAAAGGGTATTTGTGAAAAATCGATCGTTTGTCTCTCTTAGTTCTAACATAATCGATCCTACTAATTATGGCGAAAATGCCATTCACTTGATAGTATGTATTTATACGTGTGTGTGTGTGTATGTATGTGTGTATGTGTGCCTGTACGTGTGTACCTATACACATATAAATTTAATATTTCAAATCTTTCATTTTCTGGCCTATGTATAACTGTCTTTGTTCGTTTTACCCTTTTCAAAGCTTTTATCTTCTTCAATTTTCTGCAATTAAAGAGAAATCTTAAGCTCTCAAATTCAATCTCTATTATTCTTTCTATCTCTCTCTCTCTCTCTCTCTCTCTCTCTCTCTCTCTCTCTCTCTCTCTCTCTCTCTCTCTCTCTCTTTTTACTTATTTAAGTACTTTATTCTTTACTGTAGTTTGAGTATTGATTTAGAACTAATCGAATTCAAATTTATGAATGAAGACAATTGAACATTTTTTGATTAAGTTCGAGAATAATAAGCGAAGAGATTAATATTTGGTAATTATTTGAGAAAATAAAGTATCCCTTATTATAAACTTTATTTTCAATGATTTTTTTTTTCTCTTTTTTCTTACTCTTTTTTACTTTTTCTCTCTCTCTCTCTCTCTCTCTCTCTTTTTACTTACTTAAGTACTTTATTCTTTACTGTAGTTTGAGTATTGATTTAGAACTAATCGAATTCAAATTTATGAATGAAGACAATTGAACATTTTTTGATTAAGTTCGAGAATAATAAGCGAAGAGATTAATACTTGGTAATTATTTGAGAAAATAAAGTATCCCGTATTATAAACTTTATTTTCAATGATTTTTTTTTTCTTTTTTTTCTTACTCTTTTTTACTTTTTCTCTCTCTCTCTCTCTCTCTCTCTCTCTCTCTCTCTCTTTTTACTTACTTAAGTACTTTATTCTTTACTGTAGTTTGAGTATTGATTTAGAACTAATCGAATTCAAATTTATGAATGAAGACAATTGAACATTTTTTGATTAAGTTCGAGAATAATAAGCGAAGAGATTAATATTTGGTAATTATTTGAGAAAATAAAGTATCCCGTATTATAAACTTTATTTTCAATGATTTTTTTTTTCTTTTTTTTCTTACTCTTTTTTACTTTTTCTCTCTCTCTCTCTCTCTCTCTCTCTCTCTCTTTTTACTTACTTAAGTACTTTATTCTTTACTGTAGTTTGAGTATTGATTTAGAACTAATCGAATTCAAATTTATGAATGAAGACAATTGAACATTTTTTGATTAAGTTCGAGAATAATAAGCGAAGAGATTAATATTTGGTAATTATTTGAGAAAATAAAGTATCCCTTATTATAAATTTTATTTTCAATGATTTTTTTTTTCTCTTCTTTCTTACTCTTTTTTACTTTCTCTCTCTCTCTCTCTCTCTCTCTCTCTTTTTACTTACTTAAGTACTTTATTCTTTACTGTAGTTTGAGTATTGATTTAGAACTAATCGAATTCAAATTTATGAATGAAGACAATTGAACATTTTTTGATTAAGTTCGAGAATAATAAGCGAAGAGATTAATATTTGGTAATTATTTGAGAAAATAAAGTATCCCTTATTATAAATTTTATTTTCAATGATTTTTTTTTTCTCTTCTTTCTTACTCTTTTTTACTTTCTCTCTCTCTCTCTCTCTCTCTCTCTCTTTTTACTTACTTAAGTACTTTATTCTTTACTGTAGTTTGAGTATTGATTTAGAACTAATCGAATTCAAATTTATGAATGAAGACAATTGAACATTTTTTGATTAAGTTCGAGAATAATAAGCGAAGAGATTAATATTTGGTAATTATTTGAGAAAATAAAGTATCCCTTATTATAAATTTTATTTTCAATGATTTTTTTTTCTCTTTTTTCTTCTGATTACGTTCTTTTTAAGATGATGATGATGAGTGATAAAGATTGAAAAAGACAAGAAAAAAAAGGACAGATTGTTCTTATCAATAACACTTAATATTCATATTCATATAACTACGAAGACACACGAATACATTTAACGACACAAAGATCATAATTATTGATCTATTCGATAATACAATAAAATGTTAAACAATTGAAAATTATAATTCTATTGTTTTTGATGATTTTTTAAGTAGATTTCAAGAATTATTGTACGGAACATAAAACCGTGAAATAGGAAAAGGAAGTTCGCACGACCTTGAAATAAATAACAAAATATAAAATTTCATCATTGATAAAAATTAATAATATAATCGATTAATATAATCGATAATATCATCAATAATATAATCAATAATATAATCGATTAATATTTATAATCGATAATATCATTGATTGATTTCATTTTTACAAGATCGATCTTACCCTACTAAAATTTTCCAAATTTAGAACATATATTTTTCCAGCGGTTAATTGAATTGGTTTTAAACATCTCATTAGCATGATACTCAAGTCCGTTCTAGTGGATAACGATGTTTGATACCATTTTCCACTGGTACTAAAATATATAAGAGAAAATAATTTTTACTTTTAAAAAATAATAAAAAGAAAAAAAAAAAAAGACACTCGTACACATTTTTTTTAATATTATTTTTCTTTCGGCATAATAAAAATTTTGCCTAACATACACGTACGTATATATTTTTCGATTTTAAAACGTCATTTGCATTACTATTTTTTTTTTTTTTTTTTTTTTTTTTTTTTTTTTTTTTTTTTTACTGATGTATACAATCTCTTACGCATATTCGCTAATTCGATCGGTATGATCGGCCAATTGTTGTCCTGGCCAACTCTCGAGGAAGACGACGAATGTTAAGCATATTGTAAAACATGCATATCTCAAAGCTACTTCTGGCATATCCATTTTCGTGGCAGCCTAAACTTGAAAAAAAAAACTAAGTCATATTATTTAAAACAAAAAGAATTAGATTATAATATCAAATTAATCGTTACTAACCTGAAATCCTGTAAAACTTATGCCAATCATATTTAAGATAAGTTGAAAACAATGAGAAATCGTATTCGTCCTTTCGAGTTTGTTGGCGTAACTTTCGAGTTATGTTAAAAAAAAAAAAAAAAAAAAAAAAAAGGAAAATAAAATAATTACAAAGTATTTTATTCGAAAGTAATTGTAATAAAAATTATTGTAAAAAATATTTAATCTTTTCGTATACCCTGTATATTTATATTCAACGAATTTAATACTAACTTTATTACATGATTATGAAGTTTCACGCATTCCTTCATAAAATGATGTCCCTCATCGTCACGAGGATTTGGAATTAGATTTATTTCTAAATCGTCGCTCTTCACGATGTTCTCTAAATAATATCTGCTTGAATAAGTTTATTTTCATTATGGAAAAATAAAATGCAATTAAAAATATCATTTATTTACTATACAAAAAAAAAATATATATATATATATAAATAATATATATGTACTTCTAATAAATAGTATATATGATCTTTATTTATATAGTAAGTGAATAAAAGGAAATTAATGAATATTAAAAAAAAACAAAACAAAAAAAAAAAAATAGAAATAGAAATACAGTAAATACGTATGTATGAATATTGACGTAAAAATTTTACCCTAAAATAGTGCATAATGCACAACCATGTTGAACGTACAATAGATTAATCGTATCCATTGCAACGACAATCGTGATATATCCTATCGTAGCAAAATAAGAATGTATTAATAAAGGATAATAATAAGTTTCCACATCGATGAAATAATCAACTCGAAATAATAAAGGTTTGTCATTAGTCGCGTTAAGAGCTCCAAAAGCATTGGCAACATTTAACAAAGTTGGTACCATCATGAACGGTAGCATCGAACCATACACAGTGGCTATAAGGTGAAATTATAAAAAAAAAAAAAAAAAAAAAAAAAAAAAAAATTTTGTTTTCTTTTTATTGTCCCAATTAGAAAAACAAGAGAAAAAAAAAAGAGAAAAATATTATTTATAAAAATTCCAACCTGAATATCCAAAAGTAGCTTTCTTTGCGTCTTCGTAATATCGATAAAGAATATTACGTTCATACTCGTATTTCATATAAAATCTCCAATCCTTCTGCATTGTCATGAATAAATCCTTCATCTATGTCATCATTTATGTATATATATATATATATATATATATGTATATATAGTTGTATAGTTTTTATATCGACGAATATGGATCATTAACAAGTTTCATATATCGAACGTACTTGCTCAAAATTATATGCAAAATTGATATATTTTGCTAAACACATGAGACTGATGATAAAGGGTGCCACACCCTCCATGAAGGCATCCATATCAACTATAGCACATATCAAACCACCGCCCTAAAATTTTTCATTTAATTTATATTTCGTGTCAATTTTATGACGAAGAATATTTTGTAAAAAAGATTTTGTAACAGTCATAAAAAAAAAAAAAAAAACTTTAATGATAATTTAAAAATTCTCTCTCTCTCTCTCTCTTTCTCACTTTCACTTATTCTCGTTATTCGATTATTTTTACCTGAAAAATTAACTGCGCTGCAATAGTTGGCACGAATATAACGGATATTAGAAATCTTTCTAAGGTATTCTGTGATGGCCATTGTCCAAGAACATTCATCAGATATCTGTTGTAACGAAGATATTGATACTGAATTTTGTCCATCTCGTTGTGTCTTAGGGGTTTTCTTTGAAATTGTAGTGGAATACAATGATCAATCATCGGTTCCACGATGTCGAAGACAATTATATGCACGCTTTCATTATATATTCCCCTTGTATTTAAGTATCAGTATAATAGTCCGAAATGAGACATGCTATGTCCATTATAGACAATCCTATATCTTTCGATTCTCTCAAAGAATGAACAAATTATTAAAACATACTATAGAATCTACGATTCCAATGATTTACATATCAGTTCTATTTCTAACACTTTATATAAAAGATATTTTCTGTGATTTTATTGATATACTCAAATCAAAGTATTCTGATATAATTATTTTTTTTTAACTATTTGATATAGTTTTTTGACTTTACGTTATCGTCATGGTAACATTCGTTTGCGATAACGATTAAGGTGAAACATTTTTTAGAATTAATAATATAAATTTTTCAAATATCCATTGAAAATTTGTTAGGTTTGAATTTGAGGAAGAAAAAGAATGAAATTTTTTTTCTTACGATATTATTCTCAAGATATAGTAAAAAAAAGTTGTGAAGATTTGCCGATAGATAGCGATAGTTGTCAATGCTGTCACGTGTTAAAACAGTATTTAACATTACTTCTTTCATTCGAAAGATGGCAAAGCTAGTTTATTATTAGACATTTTCACGAGTGTATTATTAACGACAGTAGATAAAGTCGATTATTTCCTTAACCGACCATAACGTAAGATATATATGATTATAAAGACATTTCATAGCAAAGTTTTATTTGTAATATGATAAATATTTTGAGAGAAATGATATAACTAAAATATAAAATATAAAATATATCAATATATATATATATATATATATATATATATATGTGTATATATATATATATCTGCGTTATGGAAGACTGAATAAATATTCTTTTTCTCTCCTATAGTTGATATAAATGAAAATTAGAAAATGGATCATGAAGAGGAATTTCTGAACAATTTTTTTACACAAGTTACACAATTGTGCTCTGACAAAGCTAAAGAACTTGTTGTAAGTGATTTTCATTTATTTTATTATTTCTATATGTCTCTATAAATACATTTAATGTGAATATAATTATGATATATAAAATTTCTAGGAGAAGGAACGAGAATCATGTAGACAAACACAAATGGGTCCATGGGGAATGTTATTGATGACATTACCACAAATAGCATTTACGGAACGTTCTTATGCTGATCTTGGTTTTCTTCATACTAAAAATAAAGGCTTCCTGAGAAAAGATGTATGTACATGTTCAATAGTTATATATTTTCAAACATTAATAGAAAATATTTATATAACATTATTCTTTAGAATTCCCTAAAAACTGTCTATGAGTCATTAAAGTCAGACCTTCGAAGATTAGAAGAAATGACAAGAGGAACTAATGCCATTGGTGCCATAGTTGCAGAGGTTTCTAGTCAACTTTATCAATTCATTGTAGCAAGGATCCAGTTGATAGATTTGTTAGTATGATATTTATATATTTTATTATTTTAAATCTAATATAGATATATTATTTTGTAGCTATGAAAAAATGCACAGTATGAGCGTTAACAACAAAGTAATGAAATATCAAGAATTATTACAATCTATTAATACAATAGTACAAGCACATTCTTTGTCATGTTCTCATTTGGCATTAACGGCTATCAAAACAACTTTGACGTAAATATATCCTATATTATATCTTTTGTTATAAAAAAGAACAAATAATTCATTTTTAATTATACTTATTAGTTTGGAATGTGAAATATTGGTTCAGCTAACAGAAGCTCATATAGAATTACAACATTGGAGATTTTTACCTACTCTTATGGCACTTTTTGGAGCACAAACACGTATGTCAGCATGGGAAAGAACTTTACAAAGTAAAGAGGTTTGTATTTCTATTTTATATATGTATTCTGTTAATAATTCTTCTATAATAATTACATATATGCTTCTAGTCATGGAAATTGGGATTTGGTGCTACATTTCTTAAAGCCAATCAACAGCCAGCATTGTATCAGTGGTTAGTAAAATTAAAAAATACCATATTAGCAAAATGTTCTTTATATTTTCATACAACACTGAGCCAACAAGCTACTCCAGGAGAAATGAGAAGTATAATGAGTAAACAAAGTGTGGATTATTATCATAAGTAAATTACATTTTTAATGATTAATAAATTCATACAATTGAAATATTCTTTAATAATTTTCATATATTTTAGAATTCAAAGTTTTCAACGTAAACACGATGTAGTAGCTGTTTTAATAGTATTTGATTCTAGAGGAATGAAGGATTCAGGAGCAGGTTATAGGCATTCTGGTAGAAAATCTGAAATGTCAGAAGAGTTCACAGTTGTTGTTAGTTGTCCATATGTAAGTATAATATAATTGATTACAAAGAAAAAAATACAAATTATAAAACATAATTTTTGAAAAATATATTTTTAGGCATTTACACAAAAACCATTGATCCATTGGGATAATATACAAAACAAAATAAGAGAACGTTACGCAGAACTTCTTACTATGGATAAAATAATTTATGTTAAGAGTATAAAGGTGAATTTGATAAATTATTGTAATAATTCTTACATTCTTGTTATATTTTTATCTTCAAAATATTTATCAATAAAAACAAAACATTTTTTTTTTTTTTCTAGGATTTATGTACATATGCATTGTATAATATGGATCCAAAAATGACTTTGGTGACTATATATGAGACTGAGAAACAGAAGGACAAAGAAAGACATGTCTCTACATTTATGTCAGATATGTGTACGCAAATCAAGTGCAATAAAATTTATGAGTCTTTGAAATTGGCAAAATAAGTAAAATAAGAATAAACAATTGTAAATTATCTACAAGATGTACAACCATAATCCCTTCGGTACTTACATTTTTATCATTTTCTTATTATTACTGTATTAAATATTCTTAAGTTATCAGGAAAATTAGATAGAAAGATAAATAAACAACTACAAGCTGCTAACTTTTACAATGCAATGTATTGTAATTCTTTTCTTTCTTTTTTATTTTTCTACAATTTTTTTTTACAATAATATTTCCTTTTAAAATAACCTTTTCTTATAGATTATAAAAAATTTCTTTCCCAATGAGTATCAAAATGCAAGGGATAACAGCTTGTACAATCTAAACAAAATATTATTGACCAAAAAAAGGAAGTTGCATATTAAGAAAAAATTGATGATAAAGCGTATCATAAATCTTTTTTTTTTTGGCTTTCTCTTATTGTAAATACATTTAAATGTTAATTATTCACACATATCATTATGCACATTGCAATAATATTAATAATATAATTTTTCCTTGTTGAAAAATGTTTATATCAAAATCATCAATATTTTTAACTACTTCAATTGATAAATAAGAACATGACTATTATTTGCAAAAATAAAGATTATGCACATTGCAATAATATTAGTAATATACTTTTTCCTTGTTGAAAAATGTTTATGTCAAAATCATTAACATTTTTAATTACTTCAATTGATAACTAAGAACATAACTATTATTTGCAAAAATAAAGATTATTACATATATCACTTTATTATTAACCACACGTTAATCTTCAAATTCTTTTAAATTGTTATAATATTGAGATAAAAATCCATTGATAATGTTTCTCTTATTTTATCAATTAAATTAAAATAATCATTTGAAATTGAATTCCTTCAAAATAAATTCTAAACTATTATGAATTGGTCAAAGAATATAACAGAGAAACTTTATCAATGTAAATCCTTTCAGTTACATCGACATAAATTCTATTCTTTAACGCAATACCGCCAATAATTTATTATTAATATTGCAGGAAATTTTAATAGGCCGACTTCACTATTATATATCTCTTTTAACTCTTATAGCAATTCATAGTCACTTAAAAGAGAATTCTTTATTATCATCGAAAGAAAAGAGAAGATCAAAGAAAAGAAATTTAATATTGTAATACACGTGATAGGAAGAACATGAAATCGTTGGATTTCTATCGCGAAGACGATTGCAAAGAGTATTACAAAGTTTTACAATTCTTTATGCGTATATGCGGTTTATGGCCTTATCAATCATTTTACGCTAAATATTTCTTTATCATAATGACAATATTCTTATGTGAAGGGGTTCTCATTGGACAGGTATAGATACATTCATACTTATATATCATACACATCATACACATCATACACATCATACATATATTATATATATATATATATATAAATATTATTGTAGAGTAAAAGTATATTAGATTGAAAAAGAAAAAGACAAATTAACAACAAACAATAATAGAAAATCTCTCTGTTGAAATGTGTTACTTTTTTTCTTTTTTTCAATCTAGTTATTAGAAATAGTGCAAGTTCGAAATGAATTAAACGAAGTGATCGATTGTATACCGAATATATTGATATCAATCTTTGTTGGGATAGAATTCTTAGGACTCATATTCAACTCGAAAAAGGTACGTTATTTATATCATAATAATAAATTATTAAATAATAAATCGTTAATAATCCTCACATGGTATCTATACAGGTGAAGAAATGTATTGATAGAATCGCTAAGGATTGGCAATATTTGTCTTCGAACACTGAGATTGAACTGTTGAAGTCGCATACCGTTCAAGGACGAAAATTAGCCATCGGTTACTTATGTAAGATAATAAACGATACGATTAAAATAATAATAATAATAATAATAATAATAATGATAATAATTATTAATATTAAAAAAAGAAAATGGACGACAAATGAAACAGAATGAACACTAAACTGAATGAACAAACATGAAACATACAATTATCTCAGTTTCCAACAAAACACAATAATCAAGTACACAGAGATTAAAGAAGATTACACCTTAAATCATAATAGAGAATCAGATTTATAATTAGATTGTAAAAACTTACAATTAAAAACTTATTCAAAACAATAAATATATACTAGTCTATATAACTTAATCATTTGGTATAATAAAATGGATGGATATGGACCTAGAAAAAAAAAAAAAATATATTAAAACTAGCAGAACTTACAAAATTCCATGAGGTATACCCTAAATCATAAAAAAGAAATACTAACAATAAATATGAATGAAAAAGACAAAGGATTTACAGATGTACAACAATTGTATACAAACAAAAATCAAAAATACTAAACCTATATCTACATAAACACAAAAAAAAAATTCAAAAAGCAGTTATATTCAAAAAAATATGTAACACCATAGTGTGAGCATTTTTAAATATAGAAGAAAAAGATTAAACTTGATAGAGATTCATCTGATTAGTCTAATTTCTCAATAAATAGAAGAAAAATAATAATAATAATAATAATAATAATAATAATAATAATAATAATAATAATAATAATAATAATAATAATAATAATAGTAATGATAATAAAAGATAGACCAAAAGAAGATTGAATTTACACATTTTTTCTTATTTTTCATTTTATTACAGTTTACATGTCGCTTACCGGATTCATGTTTATGCTGCAACCAATACTCATACTGAGTTTAAATTCTGATAATTCAACAAATATACAATCTACTATTCCGTATCGCGTGCAATATGGCATTGATATAGAAAAATATTATTACGAGATATTATTTCATTCTTACATTAGCGTACTCTCTCATATGCTTATTTTATCTTCCATAAATTTAATATACATCACGTTTATTCAACACGCCTGCGGATTATTTTCCGTGATCGGGTAAGAATCCGATCGTACCTTTTAATACGAGAGAATAATCAAAAGTATAAATGTTTTTCAAGTGTCATTTGCTTCAAAATACAATATCAAAATAGAATATCAAAAATCATCTTTTGTGAATGGATAATTTTTTTTTTTTTTTTTTTTTTTCATATAACTATTTTCTTGATGGAATATATTACAATATAATTAATCGATATTATAATTTAATAAATTAAAATATTTTTTTATTTGATACATAGAAAAATTTATATATAATATGTTCTTAAAGGAATTAAATATAATTACGTGTTGATGTAAGCCTGATGATTCCCCTCCATTTGTTAACAATTAACGGCTAGTAGGATTTAATGAGTTTTTTCAGTTACAAATTGGAACATATTGGCGATGAAAAAAATTTGAACGATGATCCGAACGTTAAGAAGATCGATGACAACAATTATCGGATTGCATTGGATTGTCTACGAAAACATATTAAAGTTATAGAGTTCGTATCAACATTAAATTATTTTGTTTCATTTAAATCTAATTTGAAATTACAATTTTATAGATTTTCCGAGGACATAGATGCATCATTCTCGGTTAGTTATTTTTTTGGCTTGGGATTGTTTATGTCAATTTTAGCTGTTTCTGGTACTCAGGTAAAAGAACAAAATAAATATATAATTAGAAAAATTATTTTTGTTATAACAAAAATTAATATTTAATATAACAAAAATAACTTAAAATTTATCATTGATCTCTCTACAGGTATTACTGCATTCCGATCATATAATCGAAGCTGTGAGATACGCATGTCTCTTTATATCCATACTTATTCAATTCTACTGGTTATGCTGGCAAGCACAGCGCTTATTGAATTATAGTAATGTACCTTACGATAGCGCGTGAGTTAAAATCGTCGCTTTAAAATTTCATTTATAATAAATATTTATAATATTTCATATATATTATAAAATATATCTCATAAAATATTTCAATAAATGTCAATAATTTTTTTGATATATTATATAAAATATATATATAATATTTATATATTTAAAAATAAAATATATAGTATTAATATTTTTAGAAATATATATGATGTATATAAAAAATGTGAAATATTTATATCTATATTTGATGTAAATATTTCATTATAATTTTATATAAATATTATTATATGAAGTAAAATTATAATTATATATATATATATATATATATATATATATATATAATATTTATATATTTAAAAATAAAATATATGGTATTAATATTTTTAGAAATATATATGATGTATATAAAAAATGTGAAATATTTATATCTATATTTGATGTAAATATTTCATTATAATTTTATATAAATATTATTATATGAAATAAAATTATAATTATGTATATATCATTTATAAAATATTTATATATATATATATATATATTAAAAAATCAAAGTATATAATATTAATATTAAAACATTTAGAAATATATTTGATATATATAAAAATGTATAACATTTATATTTATATTTGATATAAATATTTCATTATAATTATATATATATATGTGTATATATGTATATGTATATATATAAATATTATAAATAAAATATAAATATTTCTATTTTAATATTCAATAATTTTAGGATTCAAGGACGTTGGTACTATACTTCAACACGTTGCAAGAGAACACTTATCTTGATCATGATAAGATCTTTAAAGCCATGTGAGATAACAGCAGGAAATTTAATCACTTTCTCCATAGAAACGTTCAGTTCGGTAAGACTTTGCACGTGATCTTATACAAGAAATCAACGAATTTAAACTTTCCCATCTTTTACTCTTTTCTTTTTCTTTTTTTTTTTTTTTTTCTTTACACAAAGGTATTACGAACGTCGATGTCTTACTTCACCGTATTGCAATCAATGCATTGAATTATTACATCCAAAGCACATTACATCCGAAATGGCAAATAGTAAATAGGATAATAAATTTCGATTGTTAGAGATAGCAAATGACATAATTAATAAATAAATAAAATGTCTGTGATAAAATATATTTAGATACATTACGTTTTTTAAGATAGTTTAATTTTCTTATATTTCTTCGTATGTTTATCGATCTATCTATCTATCTATCTATCTATCTATCTATCTATCTATCTTTTTTGCTTTCTCTTCTTCTTCTTCTTTGTATCTTCATGTTCTTATTTTTCTTCTTCTTCTTCTTCTTCTTCTTCTTTTGATTTTCTTCACGTATCATACAAAAGCTTCTTTCATAGTCGACTATATTAACGCGCAAGTCGGACTGAATGAAAGAGAATAAATTAACGCAAAATCCTCGAGGATATAGATTATACTTCAATAAAGGTAGAACATCAAATTAACTTCATTCGCATGTATAGAAAGATATTAGAAATGTTCTATAGAAAGTCAAAGACTCTCTTCATTTAAATATGCAAAATCTATCCTGGTACGCTTATTATTCTTTCCGTTTTGAAATAATCGATGACAGAGAAGAGCTTAGTGAAAGAGAGAATCTTTAATTTTTACATAGTAAGAGAGAAGAGTATTAGAAATAAAATCTAATACTATAATCGATCTATCAACGATGACTGAAGTACCTAACGAATTTTTTCATACATATTATTATCATTACAATGTAAGATTTTTACAAATTATTGGATTATGGCCATATCAATCAGTCATTTCGAAAATCGTTTGTTTAACAATGAGCTTTGTAATAGCGGAAAGTATCCTAATTCCACAGGTAAAACAACAACAACAACAACAACAATAATAATAATAATAATAATAATAATAATAATAATAATAATAAATAATAATAATAATAATTTCATTGTCTCAATGAGTTTCATGAAAACTTATTAATAATTTTCATTTGAATATTTTTCGCAAATTTCGAGTAGATCTTTGCTGCTATTAAATTAACTCAAGTCAATACGATTAACATTCTGAAGTGTATACCAACAATGGTAATAGCCATTGCATGTGGTATTAAAATGATTAATAGTATTTATCACACTAATAATGTATGTATATATGTATATATATATATATATGCACGTATCTGTATATTTATTTATTTATTAAAATTATAAAATATATTGTTTTCGATCGTTTTGATCATAATCGAATTTACAGATTAAAACGTTACTTTTGAATATGATTAAAAATTGGAATTTAATCACTGGAGAAGAAGAAATTCAAATTTTACGAAGTTACAGTGAACGTGGTAGACAATTAACTTTAAACTACGCATGTAATTAAAAAGAAAAATATTACATCACAATCATGATTCCATGTTTAAATATATATATATATATATATATAAATATACATTCGCATAGGTTGCATGTTAATGACATCGTTAACATTCATTATGTTTCCTATATTCAAAATTCTAACTGAAGATTCTGAAACGAGTGATAAGTCGATCATACCTTTCGAAGTGGATTATCTTTCTTTGATCGACATTAAAAAATATTATTATTTTATATTGATCCATTGTTATATATGTGTTATCGCACATGTTCTCATAATAGTAGCAGTGGATACCATATTCATAACGTTCATTCAACATAGCTGTGCAATGTATGCAATTCTTGGGTAAGTATTATATGTATAAGTGCATGCATATATATTTAAGGTGTCCCATAAGTTTTTTTCGCGTCACGTTATATATGACCTTGAGCCGGTTATATTAATAAACATGTAGCTTTATCTATTGTACGTTTATGGCATCAGTTTCAGTCGTCTCAGAGTTCTTTCAAAATACGTTTCATTGGTGACAAAGTCTCTTTTAAAATCTTTTTCTATGCCATTCAATATGGATAGCCAAAAGAAGCATTTGCGACATGTTATGCTTCGTTGCTTTAAAAAAGATAATGCAGTGCAAAGGACACTGCAGACGAAATTTGCACCGTTTATGGGAGTGGTACTACGACTATTAGAATTGTTCGCAATTGGTTTAAGAAATTTAGAGCTGACAATTTTGATTTGAAAGTTGAAGACCTCAGTGGCCGCCAAGCAACGACGGATACGGACCTCATCAGGAGTATGCTAGCTGAAAATCGGCGATATAGTGTGCGCGAGATAGTGAATGCCACTAACATTCCCAGGACAACGGTATATAATTATTTAATCAAGATGGGATATGTGAATCGGTATGAGGTTTGGATTCCACGCCAATTGACGGAGATCGAACTCTTATGAACTCTGCGTCTCAACGTACGATTTGTTTCTTCAGCAACATGAAAAAAAAAATCCTTTTTTAAAGAGACTCGTCACTGTAGACGAGAACTTGAATTTTATATCATAATGTGCATAGAAAATGCACTTGGTCTAAGGAAAATTGATCTTCAACTGTTACGAAATCAGGATTTCATTCGAAGAAAGTTCTTTTGTGCATTTGGTGGGATTGGAAAGGTGTAATGTACTACGAGTTCCTTTCACAAAGTGAAACAATCAATTCTACAAAATATTCCAATCAACTTGATAAATTGAAAGCCACCGTAGCCAAAAAATGGGCAGAATTGGTGAACCAACGAGGTGCACGTTTTTCATCAGGACAATGCAAGACCGCATGTCAGGTTGACTGTAAGACAGAAACTCTTACAGTTTGATTGGGATGTTCTACCCTTCGTACTTCCCTAGACCTTGCACCCCACCCTCCCTCATCCGATTATTAATTATGTTTCTCTCGTTAAAAAATTCTCTCCGTGATAAATGTCAGAAATCCGAAAGCGAAATAAAAACGCACCTTGATGAATATTTTTCAAGTAAGTCTCAAGAATTTTGGAAAGACGTAAGGAAAGACATAATGAGACTTCCTGAGAGATGGTGGAAGATAATGGAGCAGAATGGTTCATGGTATAACACAGTAAATCAACCTTAACCCCTTGACATACAATGACGTCTGAGAGACATTCATTTCATGTGCCATTGTAGACCTTGACGTCAGTTTGATCTCCGAGGTGTCAGGAACGGTCTCCGGTGGACGCCGTACAGTACATTATTAAATTATTCAATTATTTCATTCGTGTGTCGATTCTGTTTTATTTAAAATGAATCCATTTTAGGGAAAGGATATACGCTGTAGTATTTTTCAGGTGCATCAAATTCCATTTTATTTGTATGTCAAGGAGTTAAACAACAAATATCGTCTATTGATTTAGCATCAAAAAAAAAAAAAAAAAAAAAAAAAAAAAAAAAAAAAAAAAAAAAAAAGGAAAAAAAAAGGAAAAAACTTATGGGACATCCTAATATATATATACGCATATAATTATATAGTAAATATTACATATAATATTATATATGTATATATATATATATATATATATACAACAAATTAGTTATATGTATGAATATATATATATATGTCAAAGTTTTTATGATTAAGATAAACATTATTATTATTATTGGCATAAAATAGCATAATTCTTTCTCTTTCTCTTTATTCGAATAATTTATAATAACATTGGAATAGATATCATTTAGAACATATGGCGGACATCGAGAACGAAAAATCAGATCTTTGTTTAGATGACAAAGCTTATTGGAGAATCATTAATTGCATTCGTCAACATAATGAAATAATCGAGTTGGTATAGAGTAATAATATTTCTGATGATTAATATACGTATTTAAAATGAGAATATTGAATATTTTTAAGCGTATGAAAAAAAATTCTTTTTCAATGTTGCAGTTTTGTCGATCGCATCGAATCTATATATTCAACATATTTCTTCTTTCAATTGGGTTATAATATGATTAATATAAGTATTACTGGTACACAGGTACATATATATATATATATATATATATATATATATATATATTATTATTATTTATATTGAAATCTATAGATTACATTAAAATTTTTAATCAATTCAAAAAATAATATTTATTCTCTTTTACAGATAGTATTATACGCTGATGTAATGTTCGAATTTATTAGATTAATCCTTTTAACTTTAGCTCAACTATTTCATTTATTTTTTGAATGTTGGCAAGCACAACAAATAATAGATCACAGTTCTTTAATACACGAATCCATGTAAGTTCATGTACTCACATTTGTGTTTGATAATTTTTGTAAAAAAGAAAAAAAAACAGAAGAAAAAGAAGAAAGGAGGGAAAAAAGAAAAATATTAAATCATAGGTAATATAAATAGATGCAGAGCTACTTGGTATCGGACCACGGAGAAATCAAAAAAGCTAATTAAAATAATGTTAATAAATACTTTGGAAACATCAAAGCTCACTGCTGGTAAATTGCTCGTCTTATGTTTCGAATGTTTTGCCTTGGTAAGTACTTACACATGACTATACATTGTTAATTATGTACGTATATATATATATATATATTTTTTTTTTTTTTATTTTATTTTTTTTATACAACGTATGTATATATATATATATATATATATATATATATATATATATATACATATATATCCCACATACATACAAATTCAATAAATATGTTTACTTTGTTTTATTTTTAAACCGGAGGTCGTCAACAAATCAGTATCATATTTTACAATTCTTCGAACAATGCAATAAAAGATAAAAACTTAATGATTCAATGTTGAACAATCTAAAATAGTATAATGGAATTATTTAAACTATTATTGTTTATTTTGAATATATTGTAAAATGACGATCTTTGTTAGTTTACGATCGTACGTAGATCTTGTAATAGAACTTATATTTTAATAAATAATAATTATATGAAAGAGTCATTATATTATTGATAGAAAACAAGCGAGAAAATAGAAACAAACGAGGAAGTTAATTTAAAATAATTAAAAATCTTTGAAACCAGTAATGAATAAATTAATTAAAATATTTTTTTTACTTTTAAATTTGATATGAATACGATGCCTTTTTAAATCTTATCGTAACGTAAACACAACGAAACAAGAGTAATATAATTTTGCGTGTAAATGATAAGTCGATCGATCTCGTTAAAAATTCGATTGAGGGATTTAAAAAGGATATGGTCGTAATTGAATGGTATTATTTTCAATGAAAAGCTCAAATGAAAAAAGAAATTTTTACAAAAATCTTTACTTTTCATAACTTCATTGTTCTATGTAAATTCAATTATCCATTCCATGTAAATTCAATTATACGACGATGACCATCTGCCAAAGAATCCTAATATTAAATTAGTAATAAAGTATGTATTACACTTGTTTTATTAGAATGTGTTAGATTAGATATTGCATATATACATATATACATATACGCATATAAACGTAATCAATAAACGAATATATGTGCATACTTATAATAAAAAAGATATAGGAAAGGAAAAAAATAGATCAGTACAATTTTCATTGTAAATATTCTTTCGTTATACTATTGTGAAATTTATAAAAAAAAAAAAAAAAAAAAAAAACAAAAAAAAAACAAAAAAAAAAAAGGAAAAAACGAAGATAAATCATTATACATACTACGTAAATGTTACACGAATTATAAATATCAAATCATTTATATTATTTTTATTCCTTGATAATAAACTATCGCAGATGAGACACAAACACACGCACACACATATATATATATGTATATATACACATATACATATACATGAACGATATACGATGTATACGATATATACATATATATATTATATATATGTGTATAGTAAACGCGAAAAGGAAATAATTTCTTTTCATTCATTTATTCACATTATAAATGTATGCTAAATAGATTATTTTTGTTTTGTTTTGTTTCTTTGTTTTTTTTTTCTTTTTTTTTTTATATTCAATAACGCCTTACATTAAGGTACCAACGTGATTAGCAAGAGGATAGGTAAAGCACGAATTGTAAGAGAGAGAGAGAGAGAGAGAGATAGAGAGAGAGAGAGAGAGAGAGAGAGAGAGAGAGAAACAAAAAAAAAAGAATAGAAAAAGGGAAAGATAAACGTATCACGCGAAAAAAAATCACTCTTCTTTATGTCGGAGCACCACGTCTTTTATTTAAGACCTAATTTAGATTTACAATCTCGAATCTAAACGAAGCCCTATAAAATCGACATCAAAGACGGAGATAATCAGAATGATAATTTTTTTTTCAATAATAATTCAAACTATTCTTATCGGTTTTACTTAAATACGTGATTTGCCTATCTCGAATAAAAAAAATCTTACGTATCTATGTATCAAAATAACTAGACGATATAGATAGATAGATAGATAGATAGATAGATAGATAGATAGAGAGAGAGAGAAAGAGAGAGAGACAGAGAGAGAGAGAGAGAGAGAGTCTCGCTTATAAGCGACGATCGAAAATGATCCCTCCTTGTCGAAATAAAAATGCAACGAACGATAGATTTTTTTTTTTTATCGTATTTATATGATTCGAATGAAATTCAGTCAAGTTTATAGATTCTTTCGTAAGAATGAATGAAAGAATATCTATATTTAATAAATCGTTTTAAACCAATAACATGTTTTTTTTTTCTCTTTTTTTCTATTTTTTTTCTTTTTTTTTTAAGGAATACGTACGTGTATATAGTGAGAGATATGTAAATACATACATAAATATATATATATATATATCTTTGGAGGGAAAACGACGAAAGTGAAATCTAAACTTGAAAATCTAGGAATTTTCGAAATGAAATCGCGGCACGCTTTTAAATAATAATTTACAACAAAAAATATATATGTATATATATATATATATATATATATATATATATATATATATATATATATAGGGTATAAAGATCGTATCGATGCGACATTATCTTGAAAAGATAAAGATAAAGATAAAGAAGAAGATAGATGAGGGGAAAAAAAAGAAGAAGAAGAAGAAGAAGAAAATATAAAATCACCTCATTCCTAACTAACGATAGTAAGTACAGAAAATGTTAGGCGATCGTACGACCTCGCACAAGAGAGCATCGTGCCATGTAAATAAACTCTTCCTTCGTGCTACTTTTTGTTTTTGCGTTAAAAATGGAAACGGAGCGTATCGTAGCTCGAAAGGGAGCATCTTTCGAAGAAGATTATGCATCGCACACCGGATGTCAGCCACGCGAACGACCTTAGAAAACGTTCGTACAACTCGATTATTCGAGTTTACTTTAGAAAACAAGGCACAGGACGGCACTTAGTATTTCTTGATTGTTTCTCTTTTCGTTTTTTTTTTTTTTGTTTTTTGCTCTTTTCTTTTCTTTTCTTTTTTTTTTCTTTTCTTTTCTTTCGCATATAGGGTTTTTCCTTCTTTTTTTTTTTTTTCTTTTTTTTTCGTTTGTTTTTTCTTTCTTTTTAATTCTCACTCGAGTTGGACTCGATTTTTCTCAAATCACGTTTCTAAATCCTTCGATTCTTCTTTTTTCCTTCCGCCATTTTGAAGGAATAGAGAGATTGATTGATTTGATTGATTGATCGATTAATTTGATTGACTAATTGGCTGACTACTGATTGTATACGACGAATGTATGCCTCTGGCAAACATCAATCGGAATCGAAAAATTCATCCCACTTCAAACGATCTTCGAGATGTCTTCAAAGCATCAATAATTGTACGGCCCGTATTGCGATCCATGATAATACGGTCCTGGATACGCTGCTGGTGCTGGATAACCCGCATAAGCGTACTGCTGCTTCTGAGGATACACTGAAATTACAGAGAGAAAAGAAATTCGTTAAGGCATTTTTCTCGTTCGATGATTTAAGTATAAAAAGAAAAAAGAAAAAGAAAAAAAAAAAAAAAAAAAAAGGTCACTAAAAATATGTCGCCGTTCGGTCATTCTACTTTTTCTTTCTTTCTTTTTTTTTTACATTTATATATTTATTTTACGAATAACGTCGTATTTATCGATAAATAAATTCAAATCTTAACGAAACAAATATACTTTTCATTTATACATTTTCCTTTCGGACGTAACAAAAGTATATATATATATATATATATATATATATATATATGTATATATGTAAACGTGAACGAACATCGAACGACGAGACTAGATAGGTCTCTCCGCATTCGTAAATACGGAAATTCTTTACGGTAAAAGGCGACAACAGCGTATAAGTAAGTACATTTATCGTGGGTCATCGAATTAGGCAAGTGTGTCGCTTTCGACCGTCCGTATGAATGTATGTTTCTATCTATGTTATTTGCAAGTCGTTCTTTTATAACGAACGTTTAAATTTTCTTTTTCCTTTTTTTTTTTTTTTTTTTTTTCTTAACTTAACGCATTAAAAAGAAGAAATTCGATCGAATCCATAAATAAATAATTGATCTTATTAAAACTAAACTATAAATATATAAATATATAAAAATATATATATATATATGTGTGTGTGTGTGTGTATCATAAATGTGATCTTATGAAAATCAAATGATAATTCGATCGATCGTAAACATATCATTTTAAAATGATCTATTTCGATCTTTCTCCCGTTCGATGATCAGACCGTGACAAAATCACTTTGATCCACGATGGAAACAGAGCGTGGAATGAAAAAGTAAAAGTTTCGCGGACACGAATGTCGAACGTCGCGTTTTCGCCGAATGACATTGATACATGACCGAGATAAAATGATTTCATTATAATTCATTGGATCTACGATTGGATTAGATATTCGACGAGTCATCGAACGTTAAAAATCTATCATCCATTAGTATTGAGCTAGTTTTTTTTTTTTTCTGTTACAAAACGAATTCGAAGGAAAAAGTCGGATGGGAAATTTAAAAGTTTATATACAATTCGTTATGTTTTGGTTAGAGGAGTTAAACGTAATGAATTATTGATATTCATCGATATTTTATGTGATAACTATTAATGCCAAATTTTTCTTCTTTTTTTTTTCTGTTTTTGTTCTCTTTTTTGTTTTTTCTTTCTTTTGCTTTCTTGTTTTTTTTTTCTTTTATTTTTTTTTTTTTATTTGTACAAATATCTTATAGCCCATCGCCTTAACGTTAATTCGATGCATTACCCTAATTTATCAATTATTTTATGCACGAGGTGTTACCACTAATGATTCTCTATATTATTACACTATTATTATTATTATTATTATTATTATTAATATTATTATTATTATTATTATTATTTGATTGTAAATGAACTATGTCCTAGTTTTGTTCATCTTAACGATTCGCATTAGTTTTTAATGGGTCAGTCAATTCAATGGATCGTTCTTTGTTTTCATTCGACGGATCAATGATTATAGTTAGTAGAACATACTGAACGCAATGGATGAATGTTTATTCATGCAGCAACGCTTGGAACAATGACGTTACAAAAACTTAATGCTAATTAATTGTAATAATATTACAAATGAATCATTAACGTTGAAAGAGATATCGCTGTTAATCGTTATTTACAACGAGAACAATATTTTTGTTATTAGTTGTCATAAACGTGCCAAGATAACGCTCATGCAAATAATATAGATATTGAAATTTTATAATAGAACGTAATTATTCCACATTAATGAGCACACGTCGCCTTGTAATTTTATTGATTAAAAAAAAAGAAGAAAAAAGAAAAAAGAAAAAAAAAAAAAAAGAAAAGTAAAAAAGGAAATAAAAACGAACAAACAAAAAGAACAAGGAAAAAAACAAACATCTGTGCGCACAGTGTGTCCTTTGCAAAAGCAAAAGGGGTTTGTGTTAAATATGTACCAGGCATGAGATACTGCATGTTCATCGCCTCCTCGCGCATTCTTTCGCCCCTCAAGCAAATCGCCGCAGCGCTAAACAAGATCGCGCTGATTAATGACCAACCGACGCCGACCCAAGCGACCACGTACGACCAGTCGTACGAGATTAGTGAGTTGTCCTTCAGGACCTAGAACCGCGTTCAAAAAAAAAAAAAAGAAGACGGGAAAAGTTAGTCAGGTCCGTTTCTCGGACATCGTTTCACCTGGCATGATGTACTGAACATTCTGGGTCTGCTCGCGAGCACGTTCCTTTCTTAAGCAGGATGCCGCGATCAGAAATAATGTCATCGTGCCTAAACACATTGCCACTCCTAGCCAGGCCATGTAAAACGACCAGTCGTACCACTGCGCTGTGTTATCCTTTAGAACCTACGAGCAAATGTCTTCTTAAATTTCTACTGTTTACTCCTGTTCTCGTTGATGATTCTGGTCCGACGTAATTCTTCCTTCATAAAATCCCGGAGCACGGTGCCTTGTCCCTTTCTCAAGGATCAACAACAATATGCTGCGAGGAAAGAAAAGTAAAAGAGAAAAAAAAGAAAAAAAAAAAAAAGAAGGATCATCTCTTCGAATATTAATGTCGGACAATTTTTATCTCTTCTGTACGTCAGCCGTTCGTTCTGAACGATTCTAATCTATAAAATTAAGTGAAAAGCTTCAGCGGACAAGTACGCAGCAACGATGAGAGGCCGGGGAGATAACGCTGAAAAAAAGTGAATGTTCGATGGTTATCCAAGCGACTTTGTTAATTTTATACCAGGAACAGAACCTACGATCAAATTTTCTCTCGTTGGTGTAGTGAAGAGTTAAAAAAAGAAAACAAAAAAAAAAAAAAAAAGGAAAAAAATATAGAAAATAAATGAAAAAAAAAGAAAACATAAAGGAAGTAAGAAAAACTACGTAACTAGTTTAATTACTTACGTTGCTCCATTGTTGATAGTATTCCTCGCCAACTATCTTTTCCTTCTCATAATACTCCACGCCATGCCAAAGTCCCATGCCTCCGGCGCTTAGTAAACCTAAACGAACGTCACAACTTTTAATTTTCCTCTCTCTCTCTCTCTCTCTCTCTCTGTTTTATTTCTTTTTATTCTTAGTTCTCTTCCTACCAATTTATGTGAGAGAACGTACAAGTGACTAAACGTAATTACGAAGAAAAATAAGGATACTAACAAGCAAATAACATCAAAATGGCGGTTGCCGTGATATTTCCCGGTGATCTTCGCCAACAACCAACTACTCCTGTCCAAAAGGCAGAAAATATTGCTAGGAAGCCTACCATGAAGAGAGCGATGACGGATCTTCCCATGTCTGTAGAAAAAAAAAAAAAACAGAAAAAAAAAGAAAAAAAGTAAAAAAAAACCCAAGAGAAATGATAAAAAAGGAATTAAAAAATTACAAAAAACAAAAAAAGACAACAAATGGAGAAAACAATTGATGTTGCAATATCGAAACAAATGCATATATACATATATATATATATATACTATAAATTGATATACGTAAAACATAATTATGGACATTCAATCATCGATCGAATACATCGATCATATATTCCGTTCCTTACCATACAATCAAATTATTGCAGTAAATCTCTAACCAAGACATTAATTGCATCATACATACGTAATCGAGCCATTGCGTCGTCGGAGAAGTCCCTCGTTTGGTTTTCTTCGTCGGGGATGAAGTAATCGATGTTCATGCAATGAGTTTCCACCGGACTCAAATACGTCTCCACTGTAAAGATATAATATATTTATAAGAGATAGTAAATTTAAAAAAAAAAAAAAATCATACGGCACGCTTACTTTTCAAATTAATTATCATAAGAAATGTACTAAGCGTTGCTATGTGTTTCTCTCTCTCTCTCTCTCTCTCTCTCTCTCTCTCTCTCTCTCTCTCTTTCTCCCGTTTTCGTAACGATACATTATGTTTATCGAAAATATTACAACTTTTACTTTTTCTTTTTTTTTCCAACCTTTACTTTCAATATTGATCAACAACGATCATATTAAACGTGAATATTCGAGATTTTACGAAGCTCAAATTTTCGTATCGGATCATAAAGCAAAGAAAATTATATAGAAAGTTTCGCCATTCTATGTCTCTATCTCTCTCTCTCTCTCTCTCTCTCTCTCTCTCTCTCTCTCTCTTTCTTTTTTTTTTTTTCATCGTAAATCTAACAAAGCAGGATAATTTACTATTCGAGAGATAGGAATGTCTATGATGAATTCAAGGAAAGTGTGCCGACATATTCGCGCGAAATATCTCAAATATCCGCGGTGGCTGCGAAAAGGCACAATAGGAAAATGGCAAGATGGCGAGATAAGCGAACGTCGTCGCACGAAAGTCACGTGACGAAATTACAAGAGAAAAGGCGGTTCTTTCGAACGGATGAAGAAAGGAAAGCGCCTTGTATCGTTGAGAAGGAAAGGAAAGGCAAAATGTAAACGTTTTCATTGAACGTGTCTGATTTACAATAGATTACAAATATCTGTGTGTGTGTGTGTGTGTGTGTGAACAAGTGAAAAAAAAAAACAAAGAAATAGAAAGACATCAACGTTGAAATTAAAAAAAGAAAAATGTGAAATTCGTCGATTCCGTTCCATTCATTCATTATTATGACGGAAGAAGAACTTTGTTCCCATCGTAAGAGTGGAAGAACAATCGAAATTATCGATACATCCCGTGTGATACCGTTCTTCGACCGACAGACGGCCTTATCGGTTCTCTCGTACCGCTTGTTTCCGGCGTATCGTTTCCGGTCGTCGTCTCATGTCGTTTCAATTCGATTTATTCGTCGAACGTGTCGTCGGTCGACCTTTATTTTCCAAAGAAGGAAAGAAGATGATATCAACGTACGACGTAATATTGATAACACGCATACGTAATCTTGAACCTTTAAAAACATTATCGGTTTAACTTGGTAGATTTCAATGAACGATCTCGTAATAAACATTAATGTTTTTATACTTGAACGTTGCTTGCATTATTGATTAATAATCAAATTGATTGATTAGTAATCAAATAGGAATAAAAGAGAAAAAAAAAAAAAAAAAAAAAAAAGAAACAAAAAAATTTATATACTTAATATATCTATATAGATCATTTAACGTCATTATGTAATGTTCTTTTATTGAAATTAATTTGTTGCTAATTTTTCTTTTTCTTCTTTTTCTCTTTTTCTTTCTTTTTTTTTTTTTTTTTTTTTACAGTTTTCTAATCGACATCAGAGATTTATACAAAATATAGAAAAAAGAGGGCATACTTTCTTTTTTTTCGTTACGGTACGACGACACTAATCCGATCGTAAATGTTGATATTATCATTAAATGAATGAACACTGTAACCCGTATGTCAATTTATTTTTCCATTAAACAATAGAAAGAATTAATCAAAATCAAATGATTCCACTTGATTAGATTAGAAACTGTTAGGTTAGCAATTCCGCGAACATATATGCGCATTTACGTTGAACGTGGATTGCGCTACGATCAACACCATTATATTCCTGAAAAATGTGAGGTCAACTTTCACATTATTCCCGGACTCTGAAATTCCACGGTACAAGGAAAATCTTCTTAAAGACCAATATATTCTTTATACTTAACATTTCTTATCAATAATTTCAAGTTCTTTCCCCCCCCCCCCATCATTATATATACGTGACCTTTTAAATAGAGATCAAGTCAGATAAAAAAAAAAAAATAAAAAACAAGTATAAATAAAATATAAATGAAAATTTACAGATTATATTTCTTACATGCTTGTAAGAAATTTAAAGCATTCTCGATTTAAACGATCTAATAAAATCGATGTATAATATTATGGTAACCTTGAAATCTGTCCAAACGAAACATTTCCTCGTTAACATGAAACTCCTTTTTCCTCATTAATTTTTGATTTCTTCCATTTCTCTTTCTCTTTCTCTTCCTTTCTCCCCTCCCCCATCCCGCCTAACCCCCTCCCCCATCCCGCCTAACCCCCCCCTTATCTCTCTCTCTCTCTCTCTCTCTCTCTCTCTCTCTCTTTCATGTTTGCAAATGTATGAATCTCTTATCAACGAGAGAAACACGTACCGTTCGTTCGTTCGTTCGAAGCATTTGAAATTCAAGCGACGCTCTACGCTTTATTCGCGACCTTCTTCGAATCTAGTTTCGCCTAAAAGGAGGCGCCATGCCAAGATCATTGACTTCTTGAATAACTGTATTGGCCATAAGAACGAATGAGCACCTCTTAGTAAACCGCAAATGGAATTGTCGTGTTACTCTCACGTCGTTACGATTAACGAAATAGATGTGATTAGAGAGAAAAGAAAAAAAAAAGAAAAAAAAAAAAAGGAATTAGGGTTACTTTCTTAGAAGAGATCCGATCGTCACGTAGACGAATAAACGTGACGGAATGTCCTTCTCATCGAAATTCATCGGAATGAAGTGAAATACGGGATTGAAGTGTTTAAAAATAATTTTCGAACTTTCGTACTAACGTATCAAACAAAACAAAACAAAAAAAGAGAGAAAAGAAAAAAGAATTAAAAAGTCTAAAAAATACAGAAAAAAAAAGGAAGACCCGTTGAATGATACTCTGTTAAATATTATATCTATCAAAGTATAATCTAATTAGTTTTGTAAAAAAAAAAAAAAAAGAAAAAAAGAAAATTATATATAATTTATACAAATAATAGAAATTTATTCCGATGACTATCCGACTTGTTTTTTTTTTTTTTTATTTTTTTTTTTTTTTTATTTTTTTTTTACATTATATTAGAATCCGCGTAAATCCGATCAAATAGATAGAAAGTGAAGCGCTACGTATCCTATATGTAAAATTATATATACGTATACATATGTACTATGTCGGAAATTAGAACAAATATTTTTCTTCAACAAATACCAAGACACATAATCACAAGGTACTTTCATTGAGTATACAATACTATAATAATGATAATTCTGAGAACTATTCTCTTACATACGAATAAATTAAACAAGAAAACAATTCTAATGTTCTTTTCCTTTTTCTATTTCAAATGAAAATTAGAAATTTCCTCTCTCTATTTATCGTAATATTATTTAATTAATAGCATTAAATTTTATATAGGTGAAATTTTATGAATTAAAAAAAAAATAATCGATCTAAGTAGACAATTAATTCCATTTTTCTTTTTTCTTTTTCTCTCTCTCTCTTTCTTTTTTCATTTTTTTTTTTTTTTAATTAGCTATCTAACTAGATATTAATCGGATTTGTGAAGTAGCAATTGACATACAATCATACAATGCAACAACAGAAAGAAACTTGGGACGTTTCAACATATTTGAAAACGCGTCTGAAAAGCGTGAAAGCGATCGCGGCCCGCAGAACGGACAAGACGCGATTTCGTTTCCGTCATAAAATAGGCTTCCGTCATAAACTAGGCTTCCGTCATAAAAGAAGCTTCCGTCATAAAAGAAGCTTCCGTCATAAAAGAGGCTTCCGTCATAAAAGAGGCTTCGAAATGATAATTTAACAATGATTAAGATTTTCCTATTAACGATATAGTTTTTCTAAAAAAAATCATAGTAATTGACCGACAGTTTATATCACAATAACGCTATATTAATGTAATATATTAATCAATAAGTAATAATGAATTTGTATTACTTTATATCTAAATAAATAATATAATATAATGTTAAATAGATCAATTAATAATGTAGGAATATTTAATATTTTTTATTTAATTAAATTGCATTATTTTTTTCACTACTGAAAACTAAAAAATTTCAACTATAAATTATTAAAGAGTCAAAAAAAAAGAAAGAGAGAGAGAGAGAGAGAGAGAGAGAGAGATTTATAATTTTTTATTTAGTATTATTATTTATTGTTTATTTGTCCTAATATTATTTATTCTGAAACATAAAATACTAAAAATTCCGACATTACTCATTGGCCAATCAAATATATATATATATATATATATATATATATATATATATATATATATATATATATATATATATATAATAGTACAATATAATAGTACAGTATTGGATTGGATAAGAAATGTTAAAATTTATAGTAAAAAATACTGGCGTGTAATTTATTACTAAATATAAAAGATATATTATTATTATTATTATTATTATTATTATTATTATTATTATTATTATTATTATTAATATTATTATTATTATTATTATTATTATTATTATTATTATTATTATTATTATTATTATTATTATTATTATTATAAAATATAAAATATAAAATATAAAATATAAAATACTATAAATTGCTCCGACATTATTTATTGACCAATCCTAAGTTTATGTATGTGTATATATGTACGTTATTACTATTTCACTACTAACGTAATGGTACCACATATGTGTTCTACACGTTTTACACAACAACATGATGGTAACCAGCCTACGTAGCTCGACGGTAACAGCAGCAGCAACAGCAGCAGCCCAGCGATAGCGCCTTGCATTCTAGGTCACGTACTTTTCGAGACTCAAGAGAATATGCTACGCACGAGCTACGGTGACACTGCTTCGTTTATTTCTTCGTTTTCGAAATACCGGTATCGAAAGCTGCCATTTTGGCGAACTGAAACCCGATCTATTAATTAATTCGTTGAAATTCTTTTTCTTTTTTCTTTTTTTTTCTTTTTTGCTTTTTTTTTCTTCCCCTACCCCTCCCCCTCCTCCATCCCCCAAAACTCACCGAATATTATTTTATTCGATTTTAACCATGAAATATGATAAGTGATTATATTATAAACGACGATTGAAAACTACAAACTGATCAATAAACGTGATAAAAATATGATACTGATAATTGTCCCTGTTAATATTAAATACAAAATATTTCCATATATGGTAGAAATGATTTTTTATAAAATAAGATTGTCAAAAGTAATATCGTTGAATACACGATTGTTTACGAAACGATTGGTTCTCATTTTCAGAAAATATCTTCATAACTATCATACGTGTCTCATTATATTCTTTCTCTTCTCATTGAAATTATCGTCTCCGATGGTTTAACCAATAATTCTCAATGGCTATTCAAGCGTATCGTGAGATAAATTTAATGCTCCAAAAGTTCGAATCATTACGGATTTTATTTCTGACGCGTCAAATTTGAAATTTCTTTTAGACGAAAGAATCTCTTTCTCTTCCTTTTATTATTCGAGGGAAGAATATTGAAATGATATATAAACAATATAAAGAAAGAAAGAAAGAAAGAAAAAAAAAAAAAGGAAACAAATAAATTAAAAAGAATAAGGATAAAAGTAAATAAAAATAGTCTACAATCATGTAAGAAGATTCTCTTCGCGTTATTTTACAGTGTCTGTCCTTACACTTTTTTTTTTTTTTTTTTTTTTTTTATACACACTTATATAGAAGTATCCTACATGTATATCTATAATAAGCAACAATGTCAGCAGATTTACGATCCTCCGAGAAAATAATCTCTCGTACATACGCATCAAGCATTTTGCATAATTCCTGGTGTCACATTGTGAACCGTTGATTACGAATGTGAGCTCACGATTCTTGCATAAATGATGACGACGTTCACCAGGAAGTCTGGCCAAGTGATTTTCAAAGTATAAAATATGATTAGACGTCTTTATCGATATTTCTACGAAAGTAGTTACCTTTCTCTTCTCATTTCGATTATTAACATTTTAATGGACAACACGTATCGAAATTTCACGTTTTCTTGAATACGATAAACTATACTTTGATCTTTGCTTTAATTCTTTTTTTCTTTTCCTTTTTTTTTTAACTTTACATAAAAAACTCGTAAAAGATACTTCAACAGACACATTTTTAATTATTCATTAAAACGAACTTTATCCATTGAAAATAAATGTATTTTAAATAAAAAAAAAAAAAAGAAAATTAATATAAAAAATATAGTACAAGACTTATGTAAATACATTTCAACTATCTCTTTTTTATCAAAAAAAAAAAAAAAAAAAAAAAAAAAAATATCTCATTGTATATTTATCTTATAGATAAATAAGATAATTTAGCTATGCGTTGGCAGATTGCACATTTGACATACTTGCTATATAAGATGAACAAAGAAAGAGGGAGAGAAAGAGGGAGTAAAAGAAAGAGAGAGAGAGAGAGAGAGCATAGAATGCATTTCACTGGTAGTTTAATGCCAATAACGGATCGACCGAAAGGTGTAACCTTTTCCATATGGAACGCCATTGCAATGTCCGATTGCAACGGTCCAAACACGAGATTACCACGATGAAAGATATACCACGATGATTGGTACCTCCATCGTGCTTTGTTACAAAATCTTATCGTTACCGTGGAAGATGCGATGTCGTCGATCAAGTAATTTACGCTGAAGAATTTGTGTTATAACGGGTATCGAAATCGCGGCCATGCGCGCACGCTGCACATGTAGAAGATAACGTTGTAGGTATATGTATATGTGCAGGTATGTATGCACTTGTTTAAATTCACCGGACGCACTGACGCGATAAAAATTTAATAATGCTACGCGAAATGTGATATTATTTATTGAAGAAACGTATACAATGATCCTGCAGTTTCGATTATATCAACTGCAAAAGATATATATATATATATATATATATATATTTTTTTTTTTTGTCTTTTTTTTTTTTTAAACAGAAAAAAATTATATATGTGTCTCAAGAGTTGAATTTGTTTATAAATATTCAATTTATAAATTTATCTTAAACAATTTATTTCTTAACTCTCTATAATGTCATATAACTTTAAAGTCATATATACGTATGTGTATGTATTTTTGAAATTCGAAATTTTATTTCTTTTTAAATAAAAATTTGTATTTCATTTAATAAAAATTAAATGTTACTTAACGTTCGAAATTTTTCACGTTTCTTTAAATATAAATTATATTTATTGTATCATCATAATAAATGTAATATAAGTGACAACTATAACTTTCGTGTTATATAATTTTTTTTTTTTTTTTTTTTTTTTTCATTCAGATCAGACAAAAATTTAAATTATAGAGAGAATCAAAGAAATGTTTTTGTAAAAATAGAAATGAGTAACTTATTAATAATTCATTTTTTTGATACATCTAAACAAAAACTTTTTTATTTCTACCCTTCAATTCTATTACCATGCAGAAAATTTCTCCCTCTAATTTATATACAACGTTTATATAAAATTACAAATAAGTATTATAATAAGTATTATAAGTTATCTTACCCGTAGGTGGTCTTTCTTTGGGATAACATATCCTGAAGAGTCCCTGAGTTCTTGTATAGTAATAATACTTTGCATTCATTTGATCTATCAGATGACTTTGTTCGGCGTGCTTGCCTGCATATTGCTAAAAAAAGAAAAAAGAAGAAAGAAGAAAATTCATTAAAAAAGGAAAAAAAAAAGGAGGGAAGAAAGAAAGAAAGAAAATTAATCTCTAGATACTCATGGAAAATATCATTGAATGATTTCAATATAAAATTTCATAAGATAGTCGATAACATTGTAAAACTATAATAATAATCAATAAATTTCTTAATCCATTAAGAGTGAAAAAGCACGTCAGTTACGCCTACAATCATCTTCGTTTCTAATGATCAATCGAGTACAAGGCAATCCACGCGTAATGTACCCGATAATAAAAGGTCAAATTATTTCGATATTCTTTATGACAATGAAAATAAGAAAAATCAAATAAGAACTATAGAAAAGATTCCATGACTACCCACGTTTTTCCTGAATTACAAACTGGTAATAATAATAGTATGTGGTAGACATGATGCGAAACATACATGATGGAAGATCTCTTTAACCTTGAAAGAGATATATCGATGCTGAACGCAACATTCCTTTCGTTTAATTCATCCTCCATAAAGATTTCTTCAATTAAATCGACTACTAAATGCTTATTAAATATATACATATATGTATGCATTACTATATAACCTCATTCTTTAATATCTTTTCAAAATGGCCGACGTGATCCTAAACTAACATCAACAATAAAATTTATAATTATATATATATTTTTTTTTTTCAAATAAAATTTATGATTATATATATATATATATATATGTATTTATTTATTTTATATATTAGATTGGAGAAAAAGAAATCCATTATTTTATTTTTTCTTTTTTTTTTCATTTGACCCAAATCGGACAATCCGAAACACGTTAAAGTCTAAAGTTCACGCAAAAATAATGAATTTCTTTTTTATAAATAAATAATGGATTTCCAATAAAATTAATGGATTTCTTTTTTCCCCAATCTAAATAATAATAATAATAATAAATAAATATAAATAATTTCTTGCGATAAATAATTGATTGCAATCGTTGTAATGGATGAATCTAATATAAAAAATAAAAATGTGTCATAATAAATGATCGGACTCGATACGGGCGAATAAAAAAATGTTGGGGGAGAATCCAACGGAAGACCTACACATTCACTTCATTCATAGCTTTCACGTTTGTCGTTATATTCGCCACTATTCCGAAACATAGAAGCCACGGCGTCGATCCTCGGCAATTTGATAGAAAGGAAAGCGCGATTCTACGGGAATGTCACCTGAGAGAAAGAGAGAAAAAGAGAGAGAACGTATGGCTTCTCGTGAGAACGCATGCTACGCTTTCTGTAAATAGTAACTGTTATAAAGTAGTTTGTACACGAGATCGTAGAAACACGAAAACGTGTAATATAATCCTACTTAAGAGAAGTTAAAAACAAACCTGATACACTTGGAGATATATGTTTTTATTTTATGTAATAAAACGAGATAGGATAGATAAATATATGGATAAATACGTGAACGTTTAACTATCTAAAAGAAAGGATATGAATATTCAATTTGAACATGAAGTTGTCCTTGTACTAGTACCAGTTTACTTTTCTTACGTTTCGTGAACCATGAAAATGGCAATTCAATTTCATAGTGATAATTAGAATAATTATATTTTTATAAAAATTATTTAGTATTTATAAAAATATATATGGACATATATGATTATAAATTTTATTTATAATTATAAATATATGTATTTATTAATATACACACATATATATATATATATTTTTTTTATAAATAATAATAAAAATATTTAGTCTTAATTCGTGAATACTTTCATGATAAATAGATGTTCTCTTTCACCGCAACTAGCAACAACAATGTGTAACATTCCAAACAATGCAAGAAACCACCTGCATTCTCATGATCCTCCTTTTCTTCTTCTCGATTCTTTCAACGCAATATTCTATGACGTTTCAACGATCGATTGGTCGAGCTCGATCGAAAAATCGTCGTGTTAAAACTTACCGATACCTTTCACCGCGAAACCCGTTTCTAAATAACGCATTTAGCTTCTGAAATGTATATATATATATATATATATACATATAGACGTATATATAAGCGTCACTCTCAACAGCTTTCATTTGAATTTTTCTAGACAATAATGCAAATTGATTCAATGCCGTGTTTCCTTGTTCATTCTGTATTAATTCCTATGATATTGTATTTACAATGTATACGTAGATAATCAATCGTAGTTGCGTTTTGAAATAACCCGCCATGAGTGTGCTCGTGTCACGTGTTCCGTACGAGATCGGCCATCTTCGTATCGTTCGTAGAGACGCACAAAAAAGATATATATATATATATATATATATATATATATATATATAAAAGAGAATAAAACAATTGTTGATGTAAATCAAACTATTTATATATATATAAAAACAAATTAATAATATATATGTAAACAAATATATAAAACATATATATAAACAAACATATATATATATATATATAACAAATGAATAATTTCTTTGAAACAAAGAAACGATTGTTATTCCGTGTTAGTCATTTGATATGTTTGTTAAAAAGGAAATATAATGGATAATGTGAGAGAGATCGAAAGATATACGGATACACAGGACGATTTCTTGTACGTCAAGGATGTTAAAATGAATTTGATCTCTGTGTGTTGTTACGTTCCTAATGTAAAAGCGTCCGTGGAATTGTTACCTCGCCTTACTCGCAAGTATGCACACCGGCAGTGCTATACACGCTTATGTCGTAATCACCTACTCGTTAGAATGAGACGGAGAACAGGTAACATAACTGTACGATGCGGAGCGCAAAACCGACCCTCTCTGGATCGTCGAGAGAATTAACGTCGACGTTTCTTCCATCTCAAAGATTCTCTCACGAATGTGAAGAAGGACAAGACGAACAAATATATATATATATATATATATTTGTTCGTCTTGTCCTTCTATATATATGTCCGTATATATATATACGCACGCGTACACGCACACGCAATAAAATGTTTATTTATTACTCACTTTAATAATATAATTAAATATTATGGACAAGATTGCTTGAAGGATAAATATATATACAAAACATCTAAGCTAATTTCAATCGATTTACTTTAGGATAAAGTCATTAGAGAATGTTCGAAGTTAATATAAATTAAGATTATTAAACTCCTATTTGTAAATATTTTTTTTTATTTTATCGATAAACTATAAAATGATATTTATATATATGTATATATATATATATATATATATATATATATTACGTATGATATAGTTTATTATGAAAGATCTCACGCTTTATGGAAAAAGCTTTTGTTTAATCAAATATTAAAACGTAGTATTAAAATATAATTTAAAACAGTCACAGTTGTATCGTAAAGGAATGATTGTGAATTAATCGTTCCTCGAATTATTTTCAACATATTTTGAAATAAATCCGAGAAAATTATTACGATAATGAAAAAAGATCTCAAATTTTGTAGATAATTTTTCTTCAAATAGATTAATTTTGACAAACGAACGCAATAGACATTGCGCGTTGCATCGAACGTTTTGCTAAACGCAAAACTCGCTTGAGTCAACGCGCTTGAGAGAATGGGTGCGGCTCGGAATGTCGATCGTTCTGAAGGTAACGAATGAAGAGAGACAAGAGAAAAGGACAGGTGTCCGAAAACAAAATTGAAAGAAATATTAATCTCCTTATGAATCTAGTTAAACGAAATCAATTTAATATTCAAGATGGATCCATGATATTCGATTAATCGACAAATCATTTTTCACTTATGAATTATCTAAAAAATTTCAATCGTACGATCATTAACATAGATAATATTTATTAATACTTTTTAATGCCAATATGGTATAGTTTATAATGAAATATTCTATTATGATAGTACGTATTAGTGATCGTACGTATTTATTAATATTTTGAAGAAAAAAAAAAAAAGGAATACTTTCTAAGAAAATTTCTTCCAAATAATAAATAAATTTTACAGTATCTAACAAAGCACATTCGGTAATTACATTATAAATAAAAATAATGTTAAAGGGGGAAAAAAAAGGATAAAAGATGGACGAACAGCTCCATATTGTACCGTAATTACACGTAATTTATCTAATTTTTAACTATCACGTTAAAGCTTTCTCGCGAGATTACAAACGACTGTCGTGAGAAATTCTTCCCGTTCGCGATGCTATAGACCAACTCGAGGGGTGAACTTGACCTTCGACCCGAACGTTCACCTGCGACAAGGACGACGGATGTCGAGGAGATTCATCATCCGGAATATTTTTCTTTCTTTTTTCTTTTTTTTCCTTTTATTTGAAAGATTCCAAACGATTTTTATTTTTACGTCGTACATTATCAAAGTGGAATTATCATTTCGATTAATTTCTTTAATTTGTTTAGAAAGATCGGTATGGAAGGCATAAGAAATTTTGTTGATTTTAAAGATGTGAAGGGATAGATGATGAATACGGTCAAAGGAATTGTAATGAACCGCAATTAACTTTCACGTTCTCGCCGCTTCACGGTAAATATATTCGTTATAGAGACTCGAAGTTAATCGTCCATTGCGGTTTCGATACGAATCACAGCGTTAAACGAAGCATAAAGTTGAAAAAAGAAAAAGAAAAATCGAACGTTTCTCGATATCTACGGGAAAGGAATGGATAGATAGGAGAGGGAAGAAAATGAAAAAAAGAAAAAATAATTTGAAATAATTGAAAAAAAGGAAAGAAAAGAAAAGAAAAGAAAAGAAAAAAAAACAAAAAAAGAAGAAAAAGATATTCCATCCTCTGTATACGAAGCGTTAGACATCGCTTGGGAAAATAGAAAGTAAGTCGACGTGTACGTGGCATTTCACGAATTCCCGCTGCTTTGTAAAATGCGGAAGATAACCTATAAAATTGATAAAAGAAGAGAGAGAGAGAGAGAGAGAGAGAGAGAGAGAGAGAGAGAAAGTCGAATCTCAACGATTTAATTTATACATTTATCAACTTTCTGTATATCCACTGCATCATGTTCGACATTTAATTTTTACGAAACTTAATTTCAAAAAAAAAAAAAATAAAAAAGAAAAAATAAATATAAATAAAAAGAATAAGAAGAAAAAAAAAATAAAAAACGACAATTACGCAAAGAGTTTTGTTTGCGTGAGTAAAAAAAAAAAAGAAAAAAAAAAAGAGAATAAAATCTAACTCGAGAAATTTTTCCACACGCGTGAATTCGAATCGCAAGAAAACAAAATACGACAAATAATAATTCAAAAAAAAAAAAAAAAAAAAAAAAAGAAAGAATTAAATTAAATTAAATTAATAATAAAAAAAAAAAAAAGAACAAAGAAAAAAGAAAATGTTCGACGTACGTGATATAAATAAATTCTAATATTAGATTTGCGCGATAAATGAAATGAGATCATGAGATCAATGATAATGAAAATTTCAAGAAATATATTTTACACATGATATAATAATCCCCGGTGCCTCTCTTTTTATGGCCTTTTTGAAACTGTTAACACTGATAAATTAATTCATCCTAAAAATTCATTCTCAAGTGTATCTTATGCGTTCTTTCGAATTTCTCATATAATAATAATTCTCCTATCCGTCTTTACCATTCTACATCAACAGACAACATTAAAAGTTACTATTTTATATCGTTTATCATCCTAATCATTTATATTGATTATCAAACAATCACCTGTACGAATTATCGAATTATTCGACATTACAATTATTATTGTATTATTGATAATATAAATTTAAACATATAAATAAATAAAGAAAAATATATTAAAAATATATTATAATAGAACACAATTGATTAACGTAATTCTATCTTTTTCTAAAGATCAGCCGATCTCTCTCCCTGTCTCTCTCTCTCTCTCTCTCTCGGTCTCTCATATTCTATTTCTGTCCTTCTTTCTCTTCGTCTAAAGAACGGCCATGCTACTATGACATTCCAAAAAGTTAACCGACGGGATGGTTTTTCACGTAAAAGGAATTGAATTTCCTTAAGTCAAGAGCGACGTCCTACGAACCTGAATTTGGGCACGCTTGACCTCGGTGTAGAGCCAATTATCCGTGGAGAAGGCAATCGCTAGTAGTGCAGTGGCAATGATACCGGTTATGGTCGCAAGGGACAGCGTTACAGCGGAACAAGGCATCTTGATGTCTTCTTTATCTTCTCTTCTTTCTTCGAAATATATGTATATATATATAATATATATATATATATATATATACAAAAATATTTTTATTATTATTTTCTAAGAGAGAGCACTTCTTCAGCCCCCTCCCCTGTATACCGTTACGATGTTATGGCGGTGAGGAGGACGAGTAAGAAGAAGAATATAAAGATGAAGAAAACGGCCTTTGGTTCATCCGTGAATCCTATCTGTGATATAGGTACGAGAGAGAAAGAGATAGAATGAGTTCACCAATCCGGTCCACGAACCAACTGCTCTTCTCTCTCTCTCTCTCTCTATCTATCTATCTCGTTCTTCCTCTCTCTCTTTCTCTCTCTCTCTCTCTCTCTTTCTCTCTCTCTATCTTTCGTGGTTCTGCTCTCTCGATGGAAAAGACTCGAGAAATAATATTTTCCGATAATAATAATAATAATAATAATAATAATATTTAAAAAAAAAAAAAAAAAAAAAAAATACACCACTGAATATCGAAGATAACACGAAACGTTTCAGATTCCGTTGATCGGAGATCAATTTGAGATTAGTTGTTGTTAGTTTCTGCTGTTGTTGTTCGTCGAACGCGATCCTTCGCGGTACGCATTACCACCGCTCTCTCCTACGACACGAGACTAACGGCCCGATCCTCACCTCGGTGAAAAGCTTGGGCCCAAGGAGAGAGAGAAGAAAAAAGAGGGAGCAAAGGAATGAAAGAGAGAGAGAAAGATAGAGAGAGGGAGAAACAGAGAGAGAGAGAGAGAGAGTAGTGGGATCCCCACTTATGCGAACTTAGCTTCAGGCAGGTAGATACGTTACCTGTCTCTTTTACTAGCGCACAGTGGTGCTCAACATGCTCTCGAGATAAACCAAACTAATACGTGGGCATTATAGGACCCATTGGGCATACATATGTCTAATTGAATCTTGTTTCTTCTAGATGGCGTAACGACAAGTAAAGAGAGAGTTGTTTACCAAAGGTAAACATACGCAGTAAATTCCCGTGACACTGTTTATTATTTAACGATATAATACGTTTTAATAAAGTTATATTTAAATGTTTGATAAAGAAATTGTGTATTGAATGTTCTTTTAAATTCAATAAAATTGATATTTTTTTTTAATCTGTACAAAATTATAATATATTGTGTAGTAATTATAAAGTTGAACCTTTTGAAAACTTGAATTCTTTAACAAACGTTATAAAACAAAATGAAGCTTGTCGCATGTGCTTTTTTTTTCTTCTATATTTAATTAGTTTCAATGAAATTTTATTATTGATGGATCATATGATGTACCCTGAAAAGGTGATCCTTCTGCGTTCCATGCTTTCTTCATAATTTCTTCCATTTTCTGAAAATATATATTTATTTATTTATTATAAAATCATCTAATCCATAAATAAATTATAAAAGTTTTCTCTATCTAATGTAATTACCAATTGTTCTGACGTAGGTTTGCCAAGAAGTTTTTGTTGATGATTCCACATTAATTCTTCTACTTTCATTTGCTCTGTCAAACCCATTTCATATAGATTTCTTGAACAATCTATTTTATTAAGCTCTATCTTAGGTTCTTCCATAATAAGGGCATCCCACCATCGTTCGGATACTTTCTCAAGGTGTATCTACAAACAGAAGATAAGCTCACAATGCTTAGCTATTTAGATACTTAGATACTTCCTATCCATACTCCAACATATTGTATCCAGTGCCTCTCAACTTGTTTCAACGCACACTGACATATCCAGATATTAAACTCCATACAGACTCATCTTTCTTCGTTTTAAATATTAATTCACCCTTAAAGATGGTAGTCCATTCGGGTTCTTTAATACTTTCATTGGATGTTTTGTATCTTTCAATTGCTTCAATCTTTATTCTTTGTGTTTCTATATTAACTCGAAGATCCTTGACTTTTAAAGACAAGTTTGGTAGCTTTACAAGTACATCTATGTCAGTGATTGTTTGAGACCAAATATAAGTGTCTCTTATTGCTCCATTATAGCTATCTGATGGTTGTAGAGGTCTTACATTATGGCCTTTGTTTTTTACTTCATCTTCAATATCTTTAGACGTTCTAACTTCTACTTCTTCGGAAACATATGGAAACATATCCTCTTGAATTGTATTTATCATATTTTCTTCCAAAGCATAACATAATATTTCTTTTTCCATCCAATCCTCCAATGACATTTATATATGCCAAGTTTCAACTATTATGTTTCTAATAAATAGTTAAAAATTCCTTTTCTTTTTTCTTTTTTTTTCCTTAAGACCTTGATTTATATAAGATCGGATGAATTTATTACAAAAATACTATGTAATATATGCTATCCTGTAAATAAAATAAAAATGTTATTGAAAATGAATGTTTATGAAACAAAATATTTGCAGATATCCTTAACAATAACATTATTAATATTTCATTGTAACATAAAGTGGAAATTGACTTACCACTTTAACAAGGGAAATAAAAAAAATAAAAAAAATTCATTTAAAGTACAGATAATATATCATCATTGAAATAAAATTTTAAAAATTTGCCACATAATATTGTATTTCCATATTGTATTTAATTATACATCATTAATACACACGAATAGATAATGAAGTTAGCAACTTATAGCGAAAGGTTAAAATAAATGATAAAAATGTAGAAAAACCTTCATAAACGTTTATATATTATAATTTTTTTTTTTTTTTTTCTTTCTAAAGAATGTAAGTGAAATTATCATATTAAAGTATTCTAACCTCTTTTTATTTATCAAATTGAATCAGTTATACGAATAATAGTTAGGAATACTTTTTAGAATAATACACCGATGAAAAACGCTAACTAGTGGCATAAGGATTGTACTATTTTGATTTTATTTACGACGTTCCGAGCACAATCTCTTTTTTTTTCTTTTTTTTTTTTTTTTTTCTTTTTTTTTTAAATATTTCTTTATTAATATATAATAGTAACCAAACGTTATATCTATATATTTTTTTTTTGTTTTTTTCAATAATCCTTATAACGATTACAATCAATTATTTCAATAGATTGTCTAAGAATTTCTGAAACACACACACATACTTTTTAACGTAGAATTTATCTCGATAAAATTTTGTGCTCGTTTTTAAATACTTATTTAAATGTTTTTAAAATGAATATTACTTATTCTTAATTATTTCGAATGGTACAGATAACAACATGTGCACGTGATGATTTTGTAATATTTGTATATATTACAGTGTAGCAGTATTAACAGTACTAAAAATATAAACTTTTCTTATAATTTTAAAATATATAATTATTTATCCATTACATATAAAATACAAAGTCAAATGTCAGCACCTTAACATTTCATAATGCTTCTCTTCATTTTGTTTCTTATGAAACTCCTCTGAAAGAAATACATGTGCCATTATTAATATTTCATCCAAAAGTAACATTAAATATATAATTATTTATTGTACTTATATATTATTAAATGCTTATATTCATCAAAATTTTAAACGCGAATTATTTTTATCATATCTTATATCAGAAGTGTGTGATTGAATTATGATTTTTTTTTTCTTTTTTTTTACAATAGTGTATGCAACAGTCTTAATTTGTACAAATAAGGCAACACATTACATTAGTGTCATTGTATGCAATATATGAATTTAGAACATTCAATTCTAGAGTATTTAAATTTATAATTTAATAAAGTTTATTTTAAATGAGACTAATACATTTCTAATGAGTCTCAAGATGCTGCCATCTAATGTTGAAGTCATGAAAAAGTATGTAAAAAATGGCCTTAATATATAATAGGCCACATAATTCGGTCACTTATTAGCTATAAAATATTTAAGTATATTGTTTGGTTTAGGTTTGCTGGTTGTGGGCCAAGGTCGACTGACTTCTCTTTGTAAATCAATAGGTAAGGTTTTAAGAACTGTGTTATCCATTTTTGGAGATATTTGCATTGGTGAAGGTCCAAGCCTTAAACTTGCCATTTCATTGCTGGGTGTTTCTCTACGACCATTTAACCATACTTCTAATTTTGTTTTTTTTAACTGTGGTTCTACCTCACTTAATAAATCATCCTCTGTACATTGGTTGCTACCAATTGTTAATTTTGAGATTGGAGATCCATTAATGCCAGACAATGAATTTGCCAAACTTGTTGCGGACAATGAATGTTCAGAGCTATCATTACTATCCTGATTTATACTCATAGGTGATCCCAAACTAATGTCACAAATACCTTCCTCTGAACTTATATCCAAAATAGATTGTACGGCTACTTGTTTTCGTAAGAAAGAAGTAATACTACTACGGCCGTAAGATCTCTCTTCAAACTTTGTAAAAGCCACTCCTAAAAGAGTCAAGTGAAATGGTTTAGAAATATCGACTGCACGATGAAATAATTTCATAGCTAATGTTAACATTTTAGCATGATCATAAACGCCAGATTTAGTCGAAGGGAGCAAATGTTTTGGTAAGGCGCACTGTCTGGTCTCTCTTTTAGGTTTATTGAAATCATGCTTTCTTACTGTTATTCTCATGGCAATTGGTATTCTACCATCTTCGGTAGCTAACTCAGTTAATCTTCTTAACAATGCACTGAGTCGTGACTCCACTTCACCAACCAAAGAAACACTTTTAAATCCATCTTCTAAACCAATAGATTGTTTTTTTGCAGATGGTTTTACTGTACTTTCATCTATACCTTCCGCATTATCTTTCAATTTTCTCGCAAGATCTTTACCAATCTTCAATTCTAAATCATGCAATGGTATTTTACGTAGATCTTCAACTGTTTTTATATTTTTTGATATTAAAAGTTCTTTAGTTTTTTGTCCGACTCCAGGTATTTTAGATATAGAACCTAAAGAGGATAATAACTTTGACGCACTACAAGGAAATACTAATGTTTGCTGATTGGGCTTATGAAGAGATCCTGATAGCTTTGCTAACAGTTTATTGTGTGCAATTCCAGCACTGCATGTAATATTTAATTCCTTTTGAACACGATTTCTTATTTCAGATGCAATTCTGGATGCAATCGCTAATCGTAAATGACAACCACAGGGACAATCTTCATCAGTCATTTCGAACACATTACCAATTAACTCTTTTGAATCATCATCAGTCGAATCATTTATATTTTCATTTGACTCGTTCTTAGATGAAATATATTTATCTACGATTGATGTTACATCCAAAAAATTGTCATCCAAACCTAACCTTTCGACTAATGGAGTGAATTGATGTAATATATCCATTATTTTTCCAGAATATTGACGATATATCGTTAAATCTTCCCCATTTACTAAGACCAAATCAGGACACAAACTTAAGGCTTCTTGCACTGGCATACATTTTTTAATACCATAACCTCGTGCTATATAATTGCTCGTAACAACTATATTTTTCTGTTGAACGCCAAATGGTTTTCCTTCAAATTCTGGATGTTGCAACATTTCAACTTGTGCATAGAAACAATCAACATCCAAGTGAATTATACATCTTGGATGACGTATGATTATGTCGTATTCGTAGGTATCCATTGGTATCAAATATTGCATGAATCTTGAATGTTAAAGACGTGACAATATAAATATTATTATTCAATTTCTCGTACGTTGGATTTCCATAATCTGTGTTAATAATTATCTAAAATATATAATGAGTATACATTAAATTTATAAAACATACATTATATTATAATATTTTGTTCATAATTATTATTTTCTAAGGATAATTCATAATTTATAATATCAATAAAATAATTCTTAATAGATTATAATATCCATTTGTTTGTTCTTATAAGAATACAAAATAATTTCATATCTATATATTAAAATGATCTATCCATTGAAAATATTATGAATAAAACCTTATAATGATATCGTATAAGGAAAAAAATTTACTCACCTTTAATAATATATATTCAAATTATTATACAATATGCTACAAATTTTCTTTACATAGACATCACTTAACTCTCATATCAGGGTTAGACATATTTTTCTTTATATTATTATAAGAGTTCTCAAATATGAATATTCTTCAATGAATTTTAATCGAACATTTTCAAGTAAACACGAACATTTAACATTTTGTTTGTATACATGACCTAGTGCGTATTTGCAAAATTAGGTTATGGTAGAAATATTTTCAACGTATATATTCATATACGTCCTTTCTTCTGAATTGCGCGCTTGCGTGGACGTACGTATAAATAATTATATATCGTAGTATATCTTCCGTGTTAAACGTTTCGTCCTTTAACCGAAGTAATTATCAAAATATAAAAAGTTGTATTAATAAATCAAAATATATTAAGTGCATGTAGAAATTTATTCTCAATAAGGTGTCCACTTTTCTCGACATACTGCGTGTGTACTAACAAAGTCATATTTTTGTCCATGAATAATATTAAATTATATCGTTATAAATTTTTCTTTAATATAATATTATTTTATCATTGATTATATGTTATATATTATTTATGTTATAAACTTATGATTATATTTATACAAAATAATTTCAATATATTTATAAAAATAATCAAATAAAAATATGATACCCTTTGTAATTTTATAGATACACTACTGAGTTGCCCGATTGTTTTGCCATCTACATACTAGAAAAATCTACGGAATGCGTTAGTATTATAACGTATGTATTATAACATTGTTATTGTATGCTATAATAATGAAAATTTGGAAAATTTATTATCACGTTAATTATTTAATTCTCAAATATTTCATTTCTAATTATTTCATATATGCGAAATTTCATTTGAAATAAATTCAAAATTGATTTCATAATTACCATAATATGACGTTTAATTTTTTTTAAGGTTACAACCGATACGTCGGAATAGTTGATTCTTATGGGTGTTCGTTTCAATGGTTTACGTGTCATAAAAACGTTTCTGGTGAAAGTTTGACACGCGCAAATTATTCATATTTTTATACGGAGAAAATGTTGTTATTAAATTTTTATTTTCAAATGGGTACGTATAATTATATGTCAAATAAATCTAATGATAATCTATAATTAAATCGTAATATTTATCTTTTTATATTTATAACATTCCATTATTTTCGTTAATCTACATTCGCTATAATACTCGTGTCAAAAAGTTTTGTTATTTATTATTTTTCAAAAAAAAAAAAAAAAAAAAAAAAAAAAAAAAAAAAAAAAAAAAAAAAAAGAAAAAAAAAAATTACAGAATTAAACAGTTCATTACTTTAAGTCTAAATAAATACATGAAATTTCTTTTCAGCTTGGACTTACGTAGCCTCTGTTGGTTGGTACATCGTTGCTTTAATAGGAATAATATGGTATACTTATCCGTATATTCAAGATAAATATACAAAGTGGAAAATAAAGAGAGACGAGGCAGAATATGCAGCAAAATATCATAAGAGTAAGACTTTTATCGTTAAGAGTAATCATGATAGATATTTCAAATTTCTATTTAAATTATTCATTTTTTTTTCTTCTTTCTTTTTTTTTTTTTTCTTTTTCTTTTTCTAGATTCTGATCTTCTACAACAGAGATTATTGGCGGTGGAATCGTCTAGGCAAAAAATGCAAGAACAATACATTAAATCGACATTAATAGCAAAAGAAAAAGAGGAAGAGGTATTTAATATTTCATTAAATAATTAAATTTGTATTATGGGTATGATAAATGTTAAACGTGTTTAAAGGATATTATTTGTAAAGACAATTATTTATTTTGTTCTTTTCTTTTTTTTTTTCTCTCTCTCTTTCTTTCTTTCATCAGCGCAAGCAAAAGAAAAAAGAAGAAGTTCGTAATTTGTTAGACGGTGATATTGTGGGCCATGGAAGAAAAGACGAAGCCTCTACGTCAAATGGAACGAAGTCAAAGTCAGGTAAATATTTCGATACTTCATATATTTACTAGGCCTATGTGCAAATTCATTATATACATCTTTACAGGGTATAATCCATTAATGGGAGACGGTTCTCGAAGCTATAGGCCACCCAAGCGCAGTTGTTGTGGAAAGGGTGGTTGTGGTTAATTATTTGAAAAATGTGTGCCATAGACTCATTTTAATCTTTTTTTTTTTCTTTTTTTTTTCTTTTTTTTTTTTTCTTTTTTCTTTTTTATCCGTTATGCAAGTTTCTTTCTATTAACGAAAAATTAAGAAAAGATGGCAGTTTATATGTAACAAGACATATTTAAATATGAAAATAAATGTAAGTATACAAATACTTTGTATATACGATTCATCCTATGTGAATAAAATTATATATATATATATATATATATATATATATATATATATGTATATATGTATATATTTGTATTATAAACAGTTTTATGTTGCAAGTAGGTTAAAAATTAAGTTTAAATTCTCATACCGACTGTTACTACATTTTTTAAGTACAAGATTAAGTTTTTCCTTTTCTTTTTTTTCCCCCCTTTTTTTTGTTCTTTTTTTTTGTTTTTTTTTTTTGTTTTTTTTTCTTTTTATTACAACACAGTCTCTCAATCTAATAGTCAAAAAAAAAAAAAAAAAAAAAAAAAAAAAAAAAAAAAGAAAAAAAAAAGAATGATTAATTCATTAGAAAGAAAATATTAATTCTGTAGATTTTATCACGATAATAATAAAACTATAAGATTAATTAATTATATTACATTCCATTCGAACAATAGATTCGATCAAGATAATAATAATTCCGATGATTGTGCTTTTGTCAATTAATTACATAAGTCACGTAGAATATATTATAATTTGTTTTGTAATCTAAATAATAATGTTATCACACTGTATCGTTTGTGCGTTATTGAAAACGTATCGTATTCGTGCAGGATCATTGTAATATACAAAGATATTAGAATTGTTTTTTCACGATAATAATTTACTTTTAAATAAAAAATAAAAAAAAAAAAAAAAAAAAAAGATATTTAAAAATCAATCAAGTCGTATTTTATATTGTGACTTTTTGTACCATGAATGATAGCAATATTAATTATAGTTTAAAGTTTGAGAGTTATAAAAATAATATAATAATAAGAATTAAAATATTGAATAACAAATGATATTTAATTTTAATTTTTATTTCGTATCATCGGTATGTTATAAAACGATATTACGTATTTCTCGTATTGTTTTAAATGTTGTCATTTAAACGGGAATTCTTTCAGAAATTTCAACAATCGTGCATTCATACGTACGCATCGGTTTGTTGCATGATTTTATTTTATTTTCTTTCATTTTCTTTCATTCATTTTCTTTTCCTTTCTTTTCTTCTTCTTCTTCTTCTTCTTTTTTTTCTTTATTTTATTTTATTTATTTTTCTTTTATTTTTTTTTTTTTTCTATCGAAATACATGTATTGTTCCTTCGTTCAGTCTCGTAAAATTAACGAATGTCGATAATTTCATAATAAATACAATTATTGTTGCAAGTTTATAATAACTTCGAGCATCGCATTCTAGTTCCTGATGATGTTGTTATTTACAAAAGAAACAGATAAAATTAAAGAATGCACTAATATTTTAATAAATAAATCGTCATGCATCGTTATATCAAGTCTTGATAGTAATAATAATAAGCGACGAATCGAAACGTATGTACACGCATAATAATAATGTAGAAGTATGAAAAACAATATTATTTAATTTCATCCCTAATCACCCTCTACCCCTACCCTACCCCCCCTCTCTCTCACTCTCTCTCTCTCTCTCTTATCATTTCTCGCGCTTTATTCTTTCTTCTTTTTCTTCTTCTCATTATTATTATCTTTTACCGTTAGACAATCGTCTAAATAAATCTCTGACGTATATTATTAGTACCGTTAAATCAAAAGCGACGAATTAATTAATGTTGATAAAAGAATTTTGTTATATATATATATATATATATATATATATATATATATATATATATATATAAATACATGAATGTATGCGCATAAATACGTTCAAATTCATTCGCAAAATGAATCGTTAGGAGTGAGTTCATTATCGTACACTTTTAATCATGACGACGACGACGACGACGACGACGACGACGACGACGACGGTGACGACGATGGCGACGACGACGATGACGAAAGTGACGATGATACTTGACGTGCAATATTTGTTATTTGTTATTTGTCATTTCGTTATGCAGTTTGTTCGTACAGGTCCTTTCTTTTCCATTCTTTCTTTCTTTCTTTCTTTCTTTCTTTCTTTCTTTTTTTTCTGATTTTTCTTCATTTCTTTTTTAAAAAGTCTGCTACAACGAGGATACTACTAATCAGCATTTATTTACATTCGTCATTCAATCGCAAAACTTAATCGATAGACGAAACATAAGTATAATAATAATAATAATAATAATAATAATAATAATAATAATAATAATAATAATAATAATAATAATAATAATAATAGTAATAATAATAATAATAGCATCGCAAGTTATGGCTGTTTCGAAAAATTCAACGAACGTAGAACTTCCTTCAATTCTACGATATTTAATGATATGAATTACTTTTCTTCTTTTTTCTTTTTCTTTTTTTTCTTCTTCTTCTTCTTCTTCTTCTTCCTCTACGGTATTACACTACGTCTTTAATGATTTAGCTTACTTTATTACATTCCCTTTTTTGCGTTACAACAGTCCTATGAATTTTAAACGTCGAATACGAATTTCGTTCGGTCCATTCGTAACAGGGACGATGCCTTGACAAGATAATCGAGGATTATGGAAGAATAAAGAGAATGAGGTGGAGAAAAACGAAAAAAAAAAAAAAAAAGAAAAGAAAAAAAAAGAAGAAGAAGAAAAAATAAGTACAAAAGAAGAACAAAAGCGACATATGAAAGAATCAAAGGTAAAATCAAAAAGAGGGAAAGAAAAAAAAAAAAAAAGAAAAGAAAAGAAAAAGATAATAATTAAGCGAGAATGGGCCCTTTGATGGTCCTACGGATCAAAATTATAGAAGAATATTTTGCAACGGCTACGAAGAACTTTTGGCCTGGACGTTTTTTTCTATTTTTCCTGTTCTTTTTTTTTTTCTTTTTTTTCTTTTTTTTTTTTTTTTTTATAAATGTGGATTATACAACGTTTTTCTTTTTTTTTTTTTTTTTTAATGGCTAGGAATTCTTTTTCTTTTTCTTTTTTTTTTTTTCTCTTTTTCTTTTTTTCCTCTTTAATCGACCGTCTTTCTATTTTATTTATTTATTTATTTATTTTTTGTTTTTATTTTCGTTAAATCTTTCTTTTTTGAGAAAAAAGTGAGTGTGTGAACGAACGAGAGAGAGAGAGAGAGAGAGAGAGAGAGGGAGAGGGAGAGGGAGAGAGAGAGAGAGAGATAGACACATAAATGAGAAAAGGAAAAAAAAAAGATCGATAAATACACACGTGCAATCGTGTACTATCGTGTTTGTTCGTACATATTATACATTGTACACGTTTGAAAGCTATTACAAGTAATTAAATATGCGAGTAGAGTTTAGTTTTTATTTTCTCTCAAACATATATCCCGTTAACTATTTTCCATTATTCTAATTTCATTAAAAATACCGCCGTTATGAGGACGAGGGATCGTAAAAATAATAAACCGTGTTCTTTTCTTTTTTTTTTTCTTTTTCCTTCTTTCCTTGCTCTCTCTCTCTCTCTCTCTCTCTCTCTCTCTTTTATTTTTCTTCTTCTTCTTTTTCTTTTTCTTTTCTCCTTCTCCTTCTCTCTTTTCTCCTTTTCTTTCTCATCGCAATATTGCGTTTAATTACGTCCGGAATTCTTGATTTTATCGAATTTTTTTTTAAAGCGTATCTTTTCGCTCAGCGTTCGTGTCCGGTGTAACGTTCGCATAAAGTATTATGATCGTGTCAAAGAAAGAAAAAAAAAAAAAAAAAAAAGAAAAAGAAAAAGAAAAAGAAAGAAAAAAAAAAATTGAAACGTCGTTGAAAAAAAATTACAATAAAATTATTATCATACTTCGTCGCGTATGATGATAATAATAATAATAATAATAATCTAAGGATAACGTGTATCACGTGCGTGTTGGAAAATGAGCAAAAAAAAAAAAGAAGAAAAGAAAAAGAAAAAAGAAAAGAGAGAAAATGAAAAAGGGAAGAGGGCAAAGGAAAATGTCGACGTGAACGTTATTTCGTAAGAATAAAAAAAAACAATTCAATATAACAACAAAAAAAAAAAAAAAAAGAAAAATAGGGAGAAAAAAAAAAGAAAGGAAAAGAAAGAAAAGGCGAATCCTCGATTACGTGAGAAAAAAAGAAATCTTTTCAATGAGATTCTCGCAAAAAAAAAAAAAAAAAAAGAAGAACGAAAATGCAAGTCAGTCGTACCTTTCAATAAATATCATTTTTAAATAATTTCCCTTTTGTTTTTTTTTCTTTTTCTTTTTTTTGCTTTCTTTTAATTATCATTATAATTATATTATTCCTTCCTTTGTGTTTCATATTGTAAAGTATGCTTTTCGGGAGACACTGGAAAGGGAGAGAGAGAGAGTGAGATAGAGAGAAAAAGAGAGAGAGAGAGAAGAGAGAGAGAGAGAGAGAGAGAGAGAGAGAGAGATTGAGAGAGAAAAAAAAACAAAAAAAAAAAAGAAAAAGAAAAAGAAAAAGATTAGCATGTTGCCTGTAATATACACAATTATCGCTGTACATAGATATACCGTGTTCCGTGTGTTCTTTTTTTTTTTTGTTTTTCTTTTTCTTTTTTTTTTTCTTTTTTTTTTTTTTTTTTTTTTGACGAAGAAGAACGTTGCCCTAAATGTGGAAAAGAAACGTCGTTTTCTCATCCTTTTTTCCTTTTCTCGCTTTTTTTTCTTTTTTTTTTTCCTTCCTTTATTTTTCTTTTTCTTTTTTTCTCTTTCAATCCGTATCTCGTCTTTGGATGGACTTTCAATGGATCTTCTTCAATCGAGACACGAGCGCACGATCGCACAAGTGTGCGCGCGCGCAAAATTTTCGCAGCGTGTCGATAAAAGGATCAAAAAAGAAGAAAGAAGATAAAAAAAGGAAGAACGAAAAGGTAAAAAAAGAAAAAAAGGAATTAAATAAAAAAGCAAATCTTGATCTTTCGAGTTGATTTTTGAGAATCAGGTTCGAACCGGCGAACCGTGGATTCGTCTGTCTGTCTACCTGTCTGTCTGTCTGTCTGTCTGTCTGTCTTACTTCTTCTTCTTCGTTTTTGATTTCTTTTTTCTTTTATCTTCTTCGAAATCGGTCGAAAGTTTTGCGAGCGCGCATGTGCTATCAACGTAAACGTGCTCTTATTAATACATATATATACACACACGCACACACGCACACACACATACACACACACACACAGGCAGACTTATTATTTTTATCGAAGGACGAATTCGTTAGATCCGTCGAAGAAGAAAAAGGAAAGAGGGAGGGAGAGAGAGAATGAGAGGAGAGAGAAAGAAAGAAGAAGAAGAGGAAAAGAAGTAAATCGAAGGTACACGCGTGCATATAATTATAATTTCATTAATTTCGACGACTTGAATATTCGTTTCCTTTTTTTTTTTTCTGTTCTTTTTTTTTTTCTTTCTTTTCGTTCGTTTTGTTTCGTTCTGTTTTTATTTCCCTTTCTTTTTTTCTTTTTTCTTTTCTCCTTCCTCTCTTCTTCCCACCGATCGAACGAAATTCGGTGACCTCGCTGCTTATGTCACTAAACTAATGGCTAATGTTTTATATCGTATCATTAATCACTACTGGGTTTTTTTTATTTATTTTTTTTTTATTTTTTTTTTTTTAAGTTCCCTCCCCCCCCTCACCCAACCCACCCACCCACCCCGTTTCCCTCTAGATTCTGGGCTTAACGAATTAACAGATTCAATTCTTTACTTCATCGAACGATTTTTCTTTTCGGTTCTTCCTGTTTTTCCTGGTTTCTCTTTTCTTTTTCCTTTTTTCTTTTTCTTTTCTTTTCTCTCTTCTTTCTTTTCCCGTTTTATTATTCGCACGGATACAAAGGACAATTTCGTTGATAGTTCCTTCTTCCTTCCTTTCCTTCCTTCCTTTTCGTCCTTCTTTTTTCTTCCTTTTCTTCTTTCTCTTTTCTTTTTCCTTGTTTTTCCTTTTTCTCTTTCTTTTTTTTTTTTCTTCTTCTCTTTTTTTTTTTTTTCTATCGTAGTGAAGTTCATACGTAGGCGGTATTTTCCATGTGACAGAGTAATTCATTATGGGGCTCTTCGTATTATCTAATCGTAGTCAAGTATTCCTAATACGAAGATCGCATTAAATCCTAGTTAATCACGAAATTTATTTATTTACTTTTATTTATTTATTTATTTATTTATTTATTTATTTATTTATTTATTTATTTAATTTTTTTTTTCGTTTCTTATCTAGAACAACACTTATCCTTTCAGATTTCATTAAATTTCCGGTTAATTAGAACGGTTTAAAATATATGTTTTAACGATGATGATGACGATGACGACGATGATAATGACGATGATGATGACGATGATGATGATGATGATGATGATGATGATGATGATGATAACGACGATGGAAGGGCTTACGAAAGGTGACAAGGTGATTTATTTTTCTTTTCCTTTTTTTCCCCCCTCTTTTTTCTTTTTTTCTTTTTTTTCCTTACATTCGACAAAATTGTGTTTCGGTGGTTTGCAAGAAAAAAGAAACAAGAAATAATATTATATTAATTCTCGCACTGTCTCCCATAATCCGATGACGTTCAGTCTTCGTGGAATAAAATTTCATAAAAACAGATATACTCCGTGCGCGAAGACCTACATTTTTTTAATCTACGCCCCGAAAAAAGAAAAAGAAGAAGAAGAAGAAGAAGAAGAAGAAGAAGAAGAAGAAGAAGAAGAAATAAAACATTTCCGTTTATTTAACGATCATTTATTTAATGAATGATCATCGTCAATCGGCCGATTGAAAAACTTTGAAAGGAGTGTCTCCCCCACCCCCCCTCCCCAAGCGAGAGTAAAATGCGAGATACGCAAAATGTGATTTCCCTTTTTTTCTCTTTCCTTTTTTTTTCTTTTTTTCTTTTTTTTTCTTTTTTGTTTCTTTTTTTCTTTCCTTTTTCTCTTTTTTCTTTAAAACACAGGTACACTTCCAACGATTCATCGTTCGTCGCACTATTTCGTTTCTTTAACAGACATTCGTCCACCCCTCCCCCCTCCCCCATCCCTTATCACTTTATCATCTGTCATCGGACTCTTGCTCTCTCCTCGTGTATGCAGGTTTGATAGCGTTATGTATGTATATGATTATTCAAGATCCCTGGTATCCCTTAACGGCTACGATGTATACAGGTATAAATTAATGACGTGTCGTAAATTATAAACTAATGACTAAATCTCGTTTTTAAAGGGCTTTGTACAGTGTATACAAAAGTTTGATATGATAATACTTACATCTTACATTTTCGTTACTATTCCGATACTATATATACATATATATATATATATATATTTATTTATTTATTTATATTGTATATATATATATATATATATATATATATATATGTATATTATATAGCGTTATTTAATCAGTCGAATCCGTACGTCATTCGTTCGTCCGTCAAGTTTTACGTTCCGTGCATATAAGTGGCTAATAATAAACAAAGTCATCACTTTCTCTTCTTTCTTGCGTGCTTAAACAGTCCAATTTTTTTGTGTTCGCATATATTGTTACGTATGTGTATGTGTTTATGTATATGTTTTATGTTTATGTATATACGTATAAGTATGCAGTGTGCGTGTGCGCGTGTGCGCGAGCGCGTATCGTTTCGCTCTTTTGGAAGAATTATTAATTAAAATTCATTAATTAATACGCCATCGCGAAAATATTCCGCCTTTCATAATAAGATTAAGATTTTTCAATTTCTTTATCGTCTTCTTCGTATTCTTCTTCTTCTTCTTCTTCTTCTTCTTCTTTTTCTTCTTTTTTTTCTTTCTTTCTTTCTTTCTTTTTTTTTTTTTTTTTTAAATCTCCTTATGACTTTAGGAACATCATATCCAAAATAATATGTATTCGTTATTTGTCGTGGCAAGAATGTACAAGCTCTCGAAAATAAGTGCCACGTCTTACTTTATCGATCTATCAAATAATCTCTCATCGTGCGAGAACATCGTGTTAGAACGTAAGACGCGCTTGGAACATTTTCTCGTATGTAAATTTTTTTATAATAATAGTAATAATAATAATGGTAATAATAAAAAAAAAAAAAAAATAATAATAATAATAATAATAATAATAATAATGAGATAATGATAATGATGATGATAATAATAATAATAATAATAATAATAATAATAATAATAATAATATTAATGATAATAATCTTTCTACCATTTTAATCCGACCGGACAACGTAACATCAAGTATTTGAATTTCGCGCCAGCTCGAGTTCGGCCATTTTGAATAATCTTAAAAAAAATAATTCGATAGATGGAAAACCAAGAGGCTCATTAGATTTTCTATTATAGTATTTAATTCGAAATGGTGTTTCTTTTGAATGCTTTTTTACCTTTGAATTTAAGAGGATAGTTAAAAGTATGGCGATTCTGTTTGATAAAGATCGGCGCGTGATTCGATGTCGGAAACTCTTTCGAAAAGTTTTCTCTTGGTATTTTCGAAGATACTCAACAGAGCTGAGAACTAGCGAAAACTGAAATGAGCCGTTCACCATTCGTTTACCAAATATACTACCTATCGACGAACTCGAGCGGACCGATTGTCGATTACTCTCACGTTCCCAGCCTGCAAATAGCAGCCGTATCGAGAAAAACTTTACTATTTATATATTGCTCGGAAGTTGGCCTCGCTCCACCATTGTCTTTTCTTTTTCTTCTCTTCCTTTTTTTCCTCTTCTTCCTCTTCATCTTCTTTTTCATCTTCTTCTTCTTCTTCTTCTTCTTCTTCTCTCTTTTACACACACACACACAGTCTTCTATCGCTTATCTCCCCCATTCATCGATTGGATGGGAAGATCTTTCTAATGAAATGCCTTAAAATACACGACAAACGAATTAGGATACTTAATAAATGCATTATCGTCATCGATCCCCGTCTTGTTGTCGTTGGCCTTTTTCTTTCTCGCTTCAAAGAGAAAGGCCATAAATTCTTGGACTTTGTACAAGTAATTTAGATTTGAAAGCCCTCCCATACTCCTTTCTCCTTCTATTACTGATAACCAACACGATAATGTACATCACAAGTTCGATTTCTTTTCGTTTTGTTTCTTTTTTCTTCTTCTTCTTCTTCATTTTGTTCTTTTGAAACGCTCCGTCGGTAAGATCGTTTCCTGTATCTTTTTATTTCTTTATTTATTTTTCTCTTTTCTTTCCTTTTTTTTTTTTTTTTTTTCTTTCCCATTCTTTAAACGAAACCATTTTCCGTTTCTTCCTTTGTTCGTTCATACGTTTGTTCGTTCGTTTGTTCATGAGTCTTCACACTTTTGATACGTGCCAGACAAAATATCCCTTCGACCATAACAGGTCCGTTGGTCAAGGTTAACTTTTATAATATTTCTTCCTTCCTCTCGTTCCGTACTTAGCTGTCGCGATGATCGCATGAGCGACTAGATTCCGAGACTCCCGTTGGATTGTTTGCACTTGCAAGAAGACTGTTGAGTTTATTGTATCTCTGACTTCCTGAGCTACTCATCGTATTGGATGCTGAAGAACTGTGCTGTGGATAACTACCTGTCCTGGAGAAGCTAGGCACTTTGTCTGTAACAAAATAATAATAAATAAAAAAAACTCGCATTAATGTTATCAATTACGATGATAAATCTAACGTTATAATTATTAATTATTATAATATTATTTGATATATGATATTTTCTTATATGGTTAAAAAATGTCAAACGATTTTTTATTTATATCGATTATATTTATTATTTCTCTGTCTATCAACTTAACGTTTGATTGTAACAAGCTCTAAACATTTAGAAACTTTATTTTGTATTCAGGACGTTTGTTATTACTCTGCACTTGGCGATTAACCACTAACCAATCGAAGTCGGTTGGGCGAATCTTGAAGTAAAATTACACCAATTACCAATTAAACTACCAATTACCAATTATTACCAATTACACGTGGCGTTCACTGAATACTCGACTTCCTGAATGGGCCCCATTGTCTCATCTTTCGTATTTCCGTATAAATAAAGAGCCGGGACATGTCTTGGGAAAAGAAACGTTAGGACGATCGCGATTGAAATTTATTAAAATTGTGTGGATAAAATGTTTTTTTTTGTTTTTTCTTTTTTTTTTTTTTTTTTCTTTTTTTCACCATTGACCGTCAAAAATTATTATAATAGTTTCAACTAAATAATTTTCTTTAAAATGATCTCGGATTAATTACCTTTGCAACGATTATGCCTCGATCTATCCTGCGAACCGATGCTTCCACATTGCCTTTGTGGAATACAAGAGTAGTTACTGTCGCTGCTGTAAGCAGGAGATGAAGCTCTGTTGTTTCTCCTACGTGGGCTCTTGTTGTCCCTACTTCTCGAATCGCTTCTACTGTGAACACATCCGGATTGCGCGAATTGATTGTTGTACTCGATCGTATCGGCATAAAGACAGCTAGACTCGGAACAGGAACAACACATGTCCGAGTGGGTATTGGAGTCGCAGGATTTTCTATCCCATTCGTCGTTTTCCTGCTGATAAAGATCTTCACCACGGAATATCGCATCATTGCGTCTGTAAATATCATCGGTCATGGCGACCGAATGTTCTATATGAGGATTCGCGTGATTTATTCGGTTGAAAGCGTTGTCGTGATTTCTATAGTTGTCGGGTAGACCATTGTGATGGCCATAAATCACAGAGCCACTTTCGTACTCGTTCTCTTGAGTTTTGTAATCATAATGATTGAAGCCTTGAGGGAAACAGGGTACCGGCGGTGGATTGGTTTGAGGTGGAAGGGTGGTATATCTTCCACTCTGTTGCATGTTCGCGTAAGCAGCTATATCGTGCGGAGGTTGTCCAGTCCAAGGTGTTGGTGAGGAACTAAAACTGTTGCCTGCTCTGATAGGTGGTGTCGGTGGACTCTGCGAATTGCACGATCCAGAACCATCCAAGTCATTCTGAATGTTCCTCTTGCCTAAATGAGGACTGAATGAAACTTGTTGCTGATGATGTTGTTGTTGTTGTTGTTGTTGTTGCGATTGTTGTTGTTGCTGTTGTTGTTGTTGTTGTTGCTGCATTCTTCCGGACAGCAACGTTCCCGAAGGTGGTGGATGTTCCGGCGGAGGTGGCATCATGTCGCACCAGTTGGGCAATGCCGTACCGCTTGTACTTACAGCACTTTGGGGATTGTTTGATATGGGTATCTTATACTGTGGTCTTCTTTGTATATCCGCGTTCTCGTCGGTATACACGCTGCTAGTGTTGTCGCTGCTGGGTGACATCGTTGATTTATTGTGTTCTTGATTCGAATCCAAACTGGAATAGTCAGGTTTCATGCAGGAATCGCTAGAATTTGATTTCTGTCCGCTTGTTTCCATCGAGTCTGGACTTCGACTGCCAACGCATAAAGTGGTAGTAGCATACGGTTCAGGTGGTGCTTGCAACTGTTTTCTCGAATTGTAAAACGTGGTTAAGTTGACCTCTGCGTACTCCGAACCAGCCATGCTGACGATTCCCGGGGCAAGCATCTGCTGATTATTTAACAACTTGGTTTCGCACTCCTTATCGGTGGGACCCTGAAGAGTGTTCGACGGTCTCCAACCACGTTCCAACCACAAAGTGTCCTTATTCAGCTGACATATGTCATTTGCCGTACTCACCGGAACGTTTAAATGACCTAATTGTTTGCTCATCGCCTGTCTGCGTCTCACATAAAGAGCACCCAAGAGAACAGCCACGACTGTGAAGACCATCGTAATTACGAGTATCAGGAACCAAGTTTCACGAACGATGGAGACGCTACCGTGACTCGGATCTGTTCGAGGTGGAAGTTGCGTCAATTGACCTGGATCCATGTTTAGGAGAGTTGGATTGGAGAAAGGACCTAATCCAATACGTGTTAAGCCAGCTACGCGTGCCGTGTAAAGTCCACCCGTCGAGAGACTGTTGATCACGACTGATGTGGTAGAAGCGTTTAGTGACATTTGACCTAGGATCTTATTGCTGCTATTGCTCTTTATTTGAATCTATAAATAAACGAAATAAAGTAAATTACAAAGAAAACATTGATCGTACAATAAAAAAAAAAAGTGAAATTAAATTAAAGAATCTCACTTTATATCCAATCAATTGTCCATTCTGTGCATTCTTCGGTGGTGGTGACCATCTTACAAACGCCGAAGTCATATTGATCATACCAACGTGAACGTTTTCCGGTGCACTAGATGGCACATCCTCCAAAGTTATAGCCAATTTTACATTGCTAGGTCTCCCTTCTATGGTTTTGTAAAATGGCACAAGGAAGAACTCATATCGTTTGTACTTCTCCAAATTGGTTAGAACGTAACTAGTTGCACCGGCATTGAATACAGTTACCATACGATATTCTGGCTTCTCGGTGAGTTCACGGTAACGTATATAAAGACCCTCGACTAAATCAGCTGCACCAAGTATCTAAAATACAAAGGGGAAATGCTCAAGGATCGCATCCAACCGGACGAAGGGGATTTACGTTTGTCACTGTCCAAGTAACCGCTTTTGATCTCGTGAACTTACGTCCCACATAATTTTAACGCTGGTACTGCTCAACGGTTGGACTTCCTTCAAGTGCAGTATTTCGCTGTTAAGCCGATCCCTCGCGCGAATCAATTCTATCTGTGGTACCGTCCGTTGATCAAGGCTACTCGTGTGAGCGACATCGGACAACGGTCCAGGAAGCGACAAGCCGTGACTATTCTCGGCACGCACGAGGAACACATAGTTAGTGTCAGGCTTTAAATCCGTTACCTGTAACAGGAAATGTTGATCTTTATCATAGTCATCATTATTATCATCGTCATTATTATTATTATATTTATGGAAACACTCTAGGAGAGAAAATTACGAGTGAAATAAATAGTAATAATAAAGGAAATTTTCACATGACTTTATAACATTCGTTGAAACATAATTAAATTTACACTGGCATATGCACTTTTTGAATATATCAGATAGTTACAACAAAAGTTTCTTTCGCGCGAAGTTGTTTGCTTTATCTGGTAGTGTTTAAAAATAAAAAGATACTTTTGTTACGATTTAATACATTCACATAAATATGTTTATCGCGATACTTACGGTGTAAGTGTCGTCGATGACACTGGTAGCTGCGACAACCCAACCGGTATTCAGATTGCTACTGAAATATTCAATGTTATAACCAATGATTTTGCTTTGACCTTCGTTCCCAGGACTCCATGTTAGAGTAACCGAGTTACTGGTAGCGTTTATAATTCTAGGTTTACTCGGGCTCTGGGGCAATGCCGATATTTCCGGAGTTCTGTGAAAGGTCGTCGTCGTGCTGACCGTCAATGTGGCAGACCAAGATGTGTTACCAGATTCTGAGCTTGCAATACACGTATATAAACCGGAGTCACTCATTTGAAGGTCATCGATGAACAAAGTTCCATTGTTAGCCATTGTTATACGATTTCCTAATTGGATAAGAACACCGTCCTTGTGCCAATGTACCTTTGGAGTTGGAGTACCAACAGCACGACAAGGTAACGTGGCAACGCTTTTGACAGGAAGTGTCTGATTTGCTGGGCCCAACTCGATTATCGGAGGTGGTATGTCTTCGGCAGACATTACCTTTGTTAACA